>NW_024070212.1:85090819-85371757 GCF_014754425.2 Oryx dammah | reverse complement strand
GCTCCAGAGCCCGGGAGCCGCAACCCCGGAGCCCGTGCTCCAGAGCCTGGGAGCCACAACTACTGAGGCCTGCAGGCCCTAGAGCCCGCGCTCTGCAACAGAAGGAGCCACTGCAATGAGAAGCCACACACTGCAACGAGAGAACAGCCAGCCCTTGTTCACTGCAACTAGAATCAAACAACGAAGACCCAACACAGCCCCCAAAAAGGTCAAGAACCAATCTTTAAAAACACTCAGTAAACTAAGATATTTACAGGTATCTATATCCAACAGTATGTTTGCTGGTAAATGATATACTTTCCTCCTAAGATCAGACCAAGGAAAAGATGTCCACTCCCACCACTTCTATTCAACATTATACTGGAGATGTTGGTGAGTGTGATTGAATTGAGTAAATATGTACATAACTAAATAAATAAATGGCATCCAGATAAGAAATATAGATCATCTTTATTCCTAGAAAACATGACTGTCTATCCAAAATATCCAAAGAAATCTACAAACCAAACCAAAAAAAAAAAAAAAAAACTATTAGAATGAGCTTAAGGTGGCAGAATACAAGAGCAATACACAAAAGCAATTTTATTTCTCCATACTAGCAAGTGAGAGAAGCCAGACCCATACACAGGAAAAAACACTGCTCTCCTCCAAAAAACACACTGTATGATTCCAGCTTTATAACATTAACTGTAGAAAATGCAGACTGATTTATAGTTACAGAGAAATCAGAGGTTGGAGAGGTAAAGAGGGGCAAGAGGAGGAATTACAAAGTTTGGGGGACAATTAAAATGCTCACTATTGTGATTGTATTGCTGATTTCATAAATATACACTAAGTCCAAACATACGCACAGTTTAAATATGTCCAATTTACTGTGTATAAACTATACATTAAGATATTTTTTAAAAGATACTAAAAAGAGACAACCAAACACAAAGTGTAAACTCTGATTACATCCTACTTTGAAAGAAAAAAATTAGCCTTAGAAGACAATTAGAACCACTGGGATAATCTGAATATGAATTTGCTTTTAGGTTCTTTTAGTAAGTACTGCTTATTTTCTTAGGTGACAAAGATGTGGTTATGGAGGTATCTTATACCTGAAATACTTGCTGAACACTCTCTTCATCATGAATGAAACTTCCAAATTTTATAATAAAATTACCTACATACATACACACAGGACATAAATCTGATATACTAAAAATGGTAGCAATCTTTGTGTAAAGTGGTGGTTCTATACGTGCCATTAAATTTTTTTTTTTCAGTTTTCTTTAGTGTTTCAAAATCTTCATAATAAAAATTGCATCTTCTGCATTGGCAGGCAGGTTCTTTACCTGCTGAGCCACTGGGGAAGCCCAATAAAAGTTGAAGGTAAAAATACATAAATCTAATTCAGTCTAGGTTAATATACTATTATCTGGAAAGATGCTTCAGAACATCAATTTTGATAAATAGTATTATCTATATATCAAACTACTCGAATACTGCTCAACATTTTTACAAACTTTATACATTCTGCCCTTGCATTATTAATGTATAATCTGAATAAAGAGCATGCTAAGCAAGCGTTAACTTCTAGTTAACCCTTTTTGAATTACTACCGATTCTAAATCAGTAGAGTCGAAGCTGATATTGTATATAATAGTTTAACATTAATAACAAGATATTTTCCAGTTTTCTTCTCCTTTGAACCTAGCTGAAAAGTGGCAAAATATTTTAGGCCTGGAAATCATTTTAAAATTAGTATTTCGGTAGCTAGAAAGATTCTTCATTGGCTAGGTGGTATGTGAGTTACGGACACAGCGTAAAATTCAATCCCTGACCTCACAGAGGTTATAATCTAGTTGGGGCTGGGGGGAAAGTGCTTTAGTAAGACTATTAAAGGACAGTAAAACATGGCCTTTTATTAAGTGCCATACACTGTATGAATTTTAAAAAAGAAAGTATATCCATGAGTAGCAAAATAGTTCAGGAAGGCAATTATGCACACCATTTGGGCAGATGCAGAAAATAAAATTTAGGATTTCAAATATGAAAGTGTACTTAAGGTTTATATATAGAATGTCTTCTACCAAAAGTCCAAACTGCAAAAACAACACTCTTTTCATTACTCTAGGGGACCAGTTTCAGTCACTGACCAACCACACTCCCTTTTTATAAGTACACTCCACAGCCTAAATTTGGGGCCTAGGCCTAGACTGACATGTTTGTCCCTTCTGATTCTGACCTCTGAATTATTTATTATTCATTCATACATTAAATATTTAATAAGTGCCTGCTACATGCCATACCACATACCTTTCTGAATGCCAGGAATACCACAGAAAACAAACCAGACAAAAATCACCAACTAATTTGCAATAGTAATGCTTAAAATATGGCAGTATACACAAATATAAATAAATCTAAAGGAATAACACCAAAGCATTCACAGTGGTTATGTGGAGTGGCAGGATGATGGCTGTAAGGATTCAGCATTTCCATCTTCTGTATTTCTGTGCTATTTACATTTTTACAGAATGTGTGACTACTGATGTAAGCCCCAAGCCAATAAAGCCAACTGTATTTGTAATTTTCATTGGTTTCCATGCACATCAATAAACTCCTACATACTGTAGACCAAACCCTGCAAATTACCACTTCCTACAATTTTTCCAGGCACCTTCCCCACCCTTTCTTCACCAACTTCTAGGTTCCAGACCCACGGATTTACTTACACCTCTCAGCGGAAAGAAAGAAAAAAACCTCTCATCTGTCTGCGCATATCTATTTACACTGCTTAGCTCTGCTCACATGTCAAGCAAACTCCTGCTCATCACTCTCGACTTCTGTGAAATGTAAAGTGTTCTACTGACACAGAAGGTATAAGCAAAAGCCCGACACCATACCTATTACACATACAAGCAAAAACACTATCATTTATATCACCGACAAGTGTCACTTAGAACAGAAATAGTGCCTGATAGTTTGTAATCCCTGCTTTATCCTTAAGAAAGGGTAAAGAATGGGAGAAGGAGTCTATTTATACATTTTCAAAGAGCCAATGACTAGACTTCACAGAGCAGAAGAATCCAGGCTTACATATCCTCTTCAAAGAACAGCAGCAGGTCAACAAACGTAGCTGGCAAACTTCTGGGATTATTAAATTAATGATGTGAGAAAATTAAACAATTTGGATTGTTAGCCTCTAAGAACATTTCAGATCCTTAATTCTTTAAGTACCATCTCAGAATGCCCAAGTACAGCCCTCACTGGCACTCACAGCTGAAGCCTAGAAGACAGTTTTAACAACTCTGCTGAAAATGACTATTTCTTCTCTAGTTTCTATGGCAACAGCTGTCAGATCGGCAAAAATAGGACATGTACTTTAAAATAATCATTCAAGCAAAGTACACACATGATGGAGGCTTAAAAAAATAATAATAAATTGGAAGGCAACAGACTTGGTTCTTAGGCTTCCAAATGTCAGCCTACACCCTTTCACCACAGCTGAGAATGATGGATATGAACCCAAATCCTTTTAGTGAGGATTTGGTTGCATTGGTTGGAGTCACTATAGCGGATCAATCCCTGAATTCTCAATGAAGTATTTTCATTTCCCTGGACTAAAATTTCTCATGCACACTGTAACTGTTGTTCCACTTTACACAAGCAAGAGACATTACTTAAAGAGCACAAAAAGTGATTTCTGTAGACAAGTTCACGAAGAAATTGTTTCAATACGCTACAGCTGTTCAGACAGGGAATTTCCTATTTTTCACTGGGGTTTAGGTAGGAAAACTTTTCTTAAGAGTGAGGAAGTAAAAGAGGTTTGAGTCCCAAGATGCCTAAATCGGTTGGAATCGGTTTTCCATGGGAGAAGGTGTCACTGTGAAGCACGTGATACTACATTAGAAACACAACTTTTAAAAAGGGACCCCTACACGAGAAGGCTGGGAGAGGGGGGTTATCTTGCCGGAAAATACAGCCACCTGTCTATTTGCAACTCCCGCGCTGCACCGTAGCGCCCTGGAGTCCCTGCAATTCACATCAAAAGGGGACCAGGCGGGAGAAGGAGGCTTTACTCCCACGTCCTCCTTTCCCCCTCGCCCCTCTTCCCCGACTCCACACGCCGCCCCCCCTATTCCCGCCCGGGCGCCCTGTCGTCCTCCCCCACCCCAGGCCTCGCCATCCCCACCCCGCCGGGTCCACAGGGTCCTCGCCCCGCACCCCAGCGCTCCTCAAAGCTCTTTCCGCCCCAACTCCAGTACTCTGTCCCCTCCCCGGGGCCCGGCCCACTCTATAGCAAAGGCGTCCCCACCAGGACAGACCCCAGCAGTAGCAAAAGCGAAGAGTCCGCCGACCCGACCTCTGCGCACGCGCACACCCCGCCAGAGAAGCCCGGCCTCTTCACTTCCTGCCCTCGGCAAGGACCGGGACGCCTTTTGCTCCGCCCACACCGGGCAGTCAACACACTCGCCCAGATTCGTCCTCCCAAAGGGCCGGGGTCCCGTGTGAACTATGGCGCTCTAGTGCCCCCGCGTGGCTGGAGGAGGGACGTGACTATGGGCTAGGCCGCTTGCCTAGGAACATCTTCACTAGCGTGATCCAGGCAAGGGTGTGCCCGCTGTAGATATGGCCTGCTGTGCTGGCCGGAAAGGAAAGTGATTCGAAGGCTACCATAACGCTAAGGTTTCTTGGTTCAGAAGGTGCACTGATAGAAGCAGTCTTCGGAGTGTGGGAACTGTCTGCTTTCACATGGCACGTTTTAAGGAAGATGAGGGATAACCTGCAGCATCTGGACGTTAGTTGAAAATAGCTGGCTACAAAGTGACGTGTACAGTAGACTTCAGGATACCAGATAGTGATGTGATACTTTAATTACAAATCTAGTCTGTTATATTTATATCTTTGCACAGTGAAGAACGTCTGAAAGGATAGAAACACTGTTTTTAGGTATCACTTTTAGAGCATTTTAAAATAATTTTTTCTTTTATCTTGCTTGTCTGTATTTTGTAGTTTGCCTTTTGCTTCAAAGGAACTATGTTGGCATATCTCTGACCACTGGTTCCATGAAAATTGAAGTGGCAGTTCCCTGAATCTTCACAGATTTATCTCCCACCCTCTGAAGAGCATGTTTCCTACCAAGGTTTCCAATATACTAGCCACCTCTTGCTCATTCTGCCTGATTAGCATCATGTCATCAGTGAAACAGGTGTGGTGTTCTGGGGGATGCCCAAGTGGTCCAGATTCTGTATCACGTGGGTCACAGAGCTGACACGATGGCTGTGATCAGGGCTCCCACATGGTTAGGACTGCAGTAGTCTGTGAGCCATCCTCCTGGTTTCTGAAGGGGGCTGACAGGCAAACTAAATGGAAGCATGGCCATTTAAGGGGCGCCCATTCCTGCATCCTTTAGGCTGCTCATGGTAGCATCCATTCCACCGACACCTCCACATCCCCTTGGATGAAATATTGGTTTTAATTTATTTTTTAACTTGATAGAGAAGGGATAGTTTCAAAGGTGTTCACTTGGACTTCCCCACATGAGAAATAAAGGCCAAGAACTTAATGCGCAGGCTTGCTCCAACTGCCCAATTTATATTCCCAGTTATGAATTCAAGAGTCTGGGGAAATGGGTAGGTCTGTAGGCCCAGGGACCGTTGTAAGCTCTGGTTATCAAGGACTCTGCTCATTTTCTGACACTCAGAAGTCCCCTCTCTTCCAGAGGAGCCATGATAGTACTTTGTATTTCTGGGTAACAAGATCCTCTCAAATCCTGAGAAATATCTGGATGTTCCTCTTTCCCCAGTATACTTGTCCCAGTGTTGCAGGGTCCTTCTTCCTAGGGGCCTAGCCACCTTCTCCGGTCAATGGGTTCCATGGTCTGGGTCTGAAAATTTACTCAGATGTGATAATTAAGCAAGGAACATGACTTTTTATTTGGATAACCACACTGAGACTCCTCTTCAACCATTCTTGTGTTTTTCTGGTCATAGATATTAAGCAGAAACCAGTTGGCTACCCATTTATAGAATGTAATATAATGTAACCTAAAATATTCACAAACACATGCATATGTCCTTCTTGTGGTAAGGACCACCGAGGTGACTGTGGTCCCAACAGTTCTGAATAGCCCATCCTTTGCTGACTCAGTTGAAGTGTTACTTTTGATACATACTAAATTTTCATAAATACCTGCATCCAGAAAGGACTTTCTCTTTGTTCCTTTGTCTGTCTGTTCTGGCACTAGTATACAATTCTAATTATTCTAACTTTACAATACAGATTTTATTTTCAAATATTTTCTGCCTCTTCTTATACATTTAACCTTGAAGATGAACTTTAGACCATTTTTCAAGTCCTCTCCATCAAAACTGCATTGAGATTTTGGTTTTTATCACTGTTTTTTTAACTTATATTAATTTTGAAAAAAAAAGTATATCTTTGCAGTGTTGACTCTATCAGTCTAGGAAACTGCCATGCGTCTCCATTTATACAGGTCTTCTTTTATGTCCTTCCATAAAGCTTTACTGTTTTCTTATATGATGGGTCAAAGCAGTATGTTTTTTAAAGGAACTATAGACTTTGACTTGTCTTAAAATTATAAAATCTCAGAACTGGAAAGGACTTAAAATTCATCTCATCACCCCACTCAATCAAACAAGCAAAGATGTGCGTGTATTTTGGTGAGTTTTTTTTTTGACATGGTGACGTCATATTATATGTATGTTCTGTGACTTCAGTTTATCACTTGAATAGCAAGTCTTGGAGAAATTTCTATGTAGATGCAGATAGATCAAGTTAATTCATTTTAATTGCTGCATAATGTTTTATGGAAATGATATAGCATCATTTAATTTATTATTCCCCTGTTGTGGATATTTAACTTTTCTATTGTTTTGGTCTTACAAAGAACTGAGTTTACAACTTTGCTGCTGCTGCTGCTGCTAAGTCGCTTCAGTCATGTCTGACTCTGTGCGACCCCATAGACGGGCTCCGCCGTCCCTGGGATTCTCCAGGCAAGAACACTGGAGTGGGTTGCCATTTCCTTCTCGTTACAACTTTGCACCCTAACTAAAATCGAAGTTCCTGAGAGTCTAGTGCACACAACCAGCGCCTGCAAAGTCCCCCTCCTCAAAGTCACCACTAGGTGGCACAATGCCTGTCAAAGAAAGGCTTTTTTTTTAATTTTTGTGGCTGTTAAGTGTCCTTCACGACTGAGCGACTTCACTTTCACTCTTCACTTTCATGCATTGGAGAAGGAAATGGCAACCCACTCCAGTGTTCTTGCCTGGAGAATGCCAGGGACAGGGGAGCCTGGTGGGCTGCTGTCTATGGGGTCGCACAGAGTCGAACACGACTGAAGCGACTTAGCAGCAGCAGCAGCAAGTGTCCTTCAGTTCTGTTCAAAAAGTATTTATCAGATGGGTATTGTATACTAAGCACTGGAATTTTGCAACACCCCAATTTCAACACAATAAAATCATCACTTCAAAAACTACTTTTTGGACTTCTCTGATGCTCCAGTGATTAAGAATCCACCGGCCAATGCAGGGGATGTGGGTTTGATTCCTGGTCTGGGAAGATCCTATATGCTGCAGAGCAACTAAGCCCACGTGCCACAACTACTGAGCCCGTGCGCTGGGTCATCCAAGCTGCAGTTACTGAAGCCAGCATGCGTAGAGCCTGAGCTTCCACAAGAGAAGCCACTGCAATGAGGAGCCCACATGCCACACCTAGAGAATAGCCCCCATTCACTGCAATCAGAGAGAGCCCACGCACAACAACAAAGACCCAGCACAGCCAAAACCCAGTCAATCAACAATACAGTATTTAAAAAAAAAAAAAATACTTATTGAGTGCACACCATATGCTAGGCCCTGTGTAGGTCTGAGGGCTCCAGGGAAAATGAACAATCCCCAGCTTTTCTTCTGGACTCCAACAATTTCCAGAATAAAAGAGGAGTCATTATAACATGGTACACATTTATTTCTAAGCTCCAGATAATTCTTTACACTTTAGACCAAAAGACCAGGCAGCAGATTCTCAAATAATTTGGATAATGTCTTAAATATGCTGTGAGATGTCCATGCTTACATTCCCATGCTCTTGTATATGCTGTCCTTTCTGTGTGGAATGTTATCTAATTTGGGGTTCCCTCAGAAGGATACCCTGAGACAAGAAATCAAATGCAAGTGATTTACTTGGAAGATGATCCCAGGAAGTACCAGTTGAGGTTCAAAGCAGAAAAGTGAGACAGGGAAAGGAAGGGAAGCCAATAAATGATACATTAACAAACTGGTTACAGATGGAGTCAAGTGAAGCGGAGTTTCTCTAATGAGTATGGGGGTACTATGTAACACACACTCAGAATTTTCCCAACTGAAGGATGAATTTGCTTGGTTATTTATCTACCAACTCTATCCAGTCACTGAGGGAAAGTTGTTCCGAGGCTGATTAATTCTCTGCACTTTCAGCCTCTTGCATATATTTCTGGGAGGTCCAGAAGCCTCAAGCAGAGGCGTTCAGATGCTGATTTTTGCAAGTATAATGAGCATGTCCAGAAATACACCTGTTGGGCCAGGCAGCAACGTCCAGGGAGGTATAAGTGGGTACCACTAACATCTGCTACAAATGCCATTTCTACAGTCACCCAGCTAATTCATTCTTTAAAACACAGGGCAGAAATCACCCTCTCTGAAAAGTCCTGCATGCATATGCCCCGAGCCTGGTGAGTCGCTCCACTTTTCTGTGCACCAGCAGCACTTTGTTATATCTTTCCTAATAAGAGATTGTAAGTGGCTCTGAGACCCAAACTGGCTCCTGACTCCAAATCCCAGGATGAAACCACTAATATGCTCCCATACAAGTGAGCCCCTTGGATGTAGAGACACAGCTCCAAGCTCTGCCTCTGTCTTCATATCACTGTTTTCTCTGTGTTTCTCTGTCCTCTATTCTTTTAAGGACACCAGTCATTGGTTTAGGGCCCTCCCTCGGTCAGAATTATCTCCTCTCAAGAGGAGTTGTTGCTGTTGTTTAGTTGCTAGGTTGCATCTGACTCTTTGCAACCCCATGGACTGCAGCATGTCAGGGTTCCCTATCCTTCACTATCTCCCAGAGTTAACATCACCAAGAGGAGTTAACATCTACAAAGACTATTTCCAGTGGAAATCGGAAGGAGAAAACATTCTGTGTGGCTCTTGAATTAGTAGAATAAGAGGCTGAACTGCTGGTGGCCCTGTTGCTCCAGACGAGGAGGAAGCTGCCCTAGAAAATGATGCCAAGTCATGAGCATAATAAAGATATAAAGAGAGAAACAGAAACTTGACATTATTTGAGCCCTTGGATCCAGCCACGTGTGAAGCTAACACTTCCTCTTCACCTTCAAGTTACATGAATTAACAAATTCCTTTTGCTTAACTAGTTTGAGTCACTAACACCAGCAACTGAAACAGTTCTTACTTACTAATACAATCAAGTACTACACATCTAACTTCTTCCTTGATGGATCTGCTTTCCCTTCTCTTCTTATACCTGACAAAGTCCTATTTATCCTTAGATCTCAGTTCAAACTTTCTGGAGTAGACCTTCCCTAAACTTCCCCCACCTCCACCCCAGATTACATCAGTTCTACCAGATGGATGTTCTCATAGCCTGGCACTCCTTTATCATAACACTTATATCACATCATTGTAACTGTTTAATTTATTCCCCTATCCTAAGGTTGTTTCCCTGGTTGTTGTTGCTATTCACTAAGTCATGTCTAACTCTTTGCGACCCCATGACGGCAGCACACCAGACCTCCCTGTTCTTAACTGTCTCCTGGAGTTTGCTCTCTCATGTCCATTGAGTCGGTGACGCCCTCCAATCATCTCATTCTCTGTCGCCCCTCCTCCCCCTGGTGGCTCAGTGGTAAAGAGTCCGCCTGCCAGTGCAGGAGAGGTGGGTTTGATTCCTGGGTTGGGCAGATCCCCTGGAGAAGGAAATGGCAACCCACTCCAGTATTCTTGCCTGGGAAATCCCATGGACAGAGGAGCCTGGTGGGCTACAGTCCATGGAGTTGCAGAGTCAGACACGATTTGGCAACTAAACAACAACAATCCTAACACTTCCTCTGTACTGAAATGTAAGACCTTTGAGAACAGAAAAAAATCTATTTATTGCTATATTCCAGTTTCTAGCATAGTGATGAAAAGTAGTAGGTGATTATTGTCTGTTCATTCACAACTTCAATCTTCAATTGTTTTTCGAAGTATGATACAATAGACTATGACCAGTTATAAGTCATAGCTACTTCATGTGTGTGTCTGTGTGTCTGTGTGGCTACTGGACAACTGTAATATGTCCTGATTAATTTTTAGTATAGAAACTACTAATTGCTTTAACTTAGGGATTTCTTAATAAAATCATCATCATAATTTTTTTGAAAACTCCCAAGCTGATCAAAGGGAATAATTTGAAAAGGATAATTATACTCATGGAGGATGAAGATTACGGCTTTAATAATACTGAGCAGTCTGATGAGACTTAAAGAAAGGAAGAGCTCAGTTTGCAGTTCTTTAGGCATTTTCTGAAGATCTGAATTTAAATCTAAATAATCCATTACCTTAAACGGGCTTCTTTTAAATAACTTTTGCTTTTTTCCCTGATTGTTGAAACAAATTATAATCATCATAGAAAATTTGGAATACACATAGAAGTACAGTTGGAGAAAATGAGAAGCCCCCTTATCCTCACTGATGAATCTGTGTTTTATTTCTCTGCATATCTGTAACCAGATATCAGTTCAGATCCTGGCTCTTGTCCCCAGGGACATTCCTGGGCTTACCTTCTCAGGATCCCCACTCCAGCATTCCTGATTTCACTTCTGATGTGTGTCCCCTTCTTATCTCACAGAAGCAGAGAGATGCCTTTTCCTTGATTTCCACACTTGCATAACCAACTTACCCTAAAAATCTGGGGGTAAAGACAAATTTTATATCACAATTCCATATTCATCATTCATTCATTCCTTTGAAAAATGGAATATTAGAACTTCCATTCCTTAGTCAAATCACACACTAATAGTCTGGATTAAGTTGGAAAGTATCCCCCCAAAATTCATGCCCACCTGGAACTTGTACATGTTCTCTTATTTGGAAGTAAGCTCTTCATAGATGCAATCAAGTTAAGATGAAGTCATACTAAACTGCAGCACAGCCCAATCCAACGCCTGGTGTCTCATAAGAAGAGAAAAATTTGGACACAGACACACACACAGAAGAGAGGCTTCCCAGGTGGCAGTAGTGGTAAAGAATCCACCCACCAACTTTTTTTTCCAGCGAGTCAACTCTTCGCATGAGGTGGCCAAAGTACTGGAGTTTCAGCTTCAGCATCATTCCCTCCAAAGAAATCCCAGGGCTGATCTCCTTCAGGATGGACTGGTTGGATCTCCTTGCAGTCCAAGGGACTCTCAAGAGTCTTCTCCAACACCACAGTTCAAAAGCATCAATTCGTAGGAGACACGAGAGATGTGGGTTCAATCCCTGAGTGGGAAAGATCCCCTGGTGTAGGAAACGGCACCCCACTTCTGTATTCTTGTCTGGAAAATTTCATGGGCAGAGAAGCCTGGGGGCTACAGTCCACAGGCTCACAAGGAGCCAGACACAGCTAAGCTCAGCACAGCACTCAGAGGAAAGACGGGCGTGAGAAGGGGGCAAGACTGGAATTATGCTGCCGTAAGCCAAAGTCCCTGCAGGCGGTGCCTGCAGCCATGAAACTAAAAGACGCTCACTCCTTGGAAGAAAAGTTATGATCAACCTAGATAGCATATTCAAAAGCAGAGACATTACTTTGCCAACTAAGGTCCGTCTAGTCAAGGCTATGGTTTTTCCTGTGGTCATGTATGGATGTGAGAGTTGGACTGTGAAGAAGGCTGAGCACCGAAGAATTGATGATTTTGAACTATGGTGTTGGAGAAGACTCTTGAGAGGCCCTTGGACTGCAAGGAGATCCAGCCAATCCATTCTGAAGGAGATCAGCCCTGGGATTTCTTTGGAGGCAATGATGCTGAAGCTGAAACTCCAGTACTTTGGCCACCTCATGCGAAGAGTTGACTCATTGGAAAAGACTCTGATGCTGGGAGGGATGGGGGGCAGGAGGAGAAGGGGACGATAGAGGATGGGTTGGCTGGATGGCATCACTGACTCGATGGATGTGAGTCTGAGTGAACTCCGGGAGTTGGTGATGGACAGGGAGGCCTGGCGTGCTGCAATTCATGGGGTCGCAAAGAGTCAGACACAACTGAGCAACTGAACTGAACTGAAGCTAAGAAACCAAGAAGCTAGAGAATGCAAGGAAGGCTGCTTCACTAGAGGCTTCAGGGAGGATGCGGCCCAGCTGACACCTTGATTTTAGTCTTCTAGCCTCTAGAACTGTGAGAAATTTACTTTGTATTATTTTAAGCCACTACATTTATTGTGCATAATTACGGCAACCCCAGGAAACTAATACACGGGTCAACCCCCACGCTGAGTGATCTCCTCTCCTCACCTCTCCACCCTCTCTACCCCACACCCACCCCCTGCTTCCACTCAATGCCTCCCAAATTTCCTCCCACTTCTTTGTGCAAAGCAATTTAGTTTCTTTCTCCAGTCATTGGAGCAAGGGTTTAGTCACTCACTCATGTCAGACTCTTTTCGACCCCATAGATTGTAGCCCACGAGGCTCCTCTGTCCAGAAGATTCTTCAGGCAAGAATACTCAAGTGGCTTGGCATTCTATTCTCCAGGGAATCTTCCTGACCCAGGGATCAATCCCTGGTCTCCTGCATAGCAGGTGGATTCTTTACTAGCTGACCTTATCGTTTGCTTCACCAAGTAGGAGGTGGGATGGAGGGATTCCCTTTCTCCCGCCCCAGCAGACCATTCAAAGAAAACCAGTGAACCTCCCTGGTGGTCCAGTGGCTAAGACTCTGTGCTTCCACTGCAAGGGGCATGGATTTGATTCCTGGTCAGAGAAGTTCTACATTGCCAGGCAGTGGGGCCAAAAGAGAAAAATTAGTCAAAATAAAGCTGAATGAAGTAACGACTGATTTCTACACTGATAAAAATTATACTATTGCTCTTGAAGATTAAAAACAAAAAGAAAAAAGAGGAAAACAAAGGCAGCTATGGTCAGTTTGGATTTAAAACAGCCAATTTTGCATTTAAATGAACAAATTTGTTCCCACTTTTCTCTTTTAAAGTGGAGGGGGGCCACTGTGTCACTTTGGTACTCTCTCCCCTCCCCCGCTCCTTCAGCTAACAATATATTGTAATCATTTCCCCATATTAAAAAGTCCTAAAAGATTATACCATAATTTATACTGATCCCCAATCCCTTATCCACAAATTCAGAATGCTCTGAAAACTTTTGAAAATTTAGTGCCAACTCATTTGATGACCAATGACCAGAAGTGGCCTATAGCTATTTATGGTCTATTTATACCAATTAGTGTGGCTATTAGTAAGTTTCGTGTTAGAAATCTGGATTTGTTGATGATGTTGCTCCAGACCTTATTAAGAATGCTAAATAGTATATGCACAAAATTATTCTTTGAAAATTCAAAGATTCTGAAACACATTGGATCTCGGAGTTGTGGATGTGTATAACCGTCCCTTTGTTGTTGGATATTTAGATTATTTTCAGCTTTTTGTTATTATAAAATTGCTGCAGGGAACATGTCTTATATGTAAACCTTTGTGCATGCATGCTAAGTCACTTCAGTTGTGTCTGGCTCTGTGACCTCATGAACTATATATAGCCTGCCAGGCTCTTCTGTCCATAGGATTTTCTAGGCAAGAATACTGGAGTGGGTTGCCACGCCCTTCTCCAGGGAATCTTCCTGACCCAAGGATCTTGCGTGCAAAAATGCAGCTCTGGTTTTCCTGTAACATTTTTACAATGCTGTCTTTTTCACCTTTTAAGTCATAGGATTTCACTAGATCCTGGGGGGTTGGCTAGGCCTCCAGGGGCTCAAGAATTCCAAGACACACTCCATTTCTCTCTTATCTAAAGTGTCGCCTGGCTAGCTGTGCTTGCGGGCAGGCACAGAATCTGGGCTATGTCCAAGCAGGTCAGAAGCAAGTTCAAAGTTCTACTCTCCTGCTTCTGAAGCCTGAACAGGACTTCCTCCATTTTATCTTCACCACCAGTGAAGTCCTAGCTATATTTTTAAAACATGTTTATTATCATTTCTAGTTTCTCTTCCAGAATTGTCTATTCATGACCTTTGTCTTTTTTTTTTAATTGAAAACAGGCCATCTTGTAAAGTCATTGTGTGTACGTGCTACACCAAGGCCAAGTGGTGAAGTGAAATGAAAGTCACTTAGTCACGTCTGACTCTTTGTGACCCCATGGACTACACAGTCCGTGGAATTCTCCAGGCCAGGATACTAGGGTGGGTTGCCTTTCCCTTCTCCAGAGGATCTTCCCAACCCAGGGATGGAACCCAGGTCTCCTGCATTGCAGGAGGATTCTTTACCAGCTGAGCCAAAAGGGAAGCCCAAGGGGTGCAGTAGCCCAAATCAAGTCTGACGCCAATCATTTTCTCTTTACAAAAGTACCTACCTACCTGTGTCCTTGGCAAGTCTGTACCACAAGACTGGGTCCAAATATATGGAGTCACTTTTTCTAATTTATCTGCTCAGTGTATGTGTGTGTTGTGCGGGGGTGGGGCAGTTACCCTTTCTAATTTGACTAAGGTATCTAGCTGCGGCCTTGATTAGATCATTGTTTTTCTAATCAATTTGTCTCCGTTTTCCATGTAGGAAGGACAGTAACTTTTTGCATATTGTGCTGACTGTGTTGCTTGCACATTGTTTTGTATTTACTCATATATGATTTAAATGCGGTCCACATTGCTTTTCCTTAAAAAACCTTCTTGGAGTTCTAAGTAGCTTCCTTTTTCTTTCTTTTGCTCCTGAGTATTATTTTGGATGGTGAGATATAGGTAGAAGCAAATGAAATTTACCCACTTGAACAGTTAATTCCAGATGTTGAAGGGACATGTTTGGCCCCATTTAAACTTCCAGGCAGAGCTAGTGCTTCTGGGAGATCTCCACCCATCTCATCTGTCCAATCATTCAATCAGTATTCATTATTGAGCACTTGTTACTTTCCATGAACTGTGCAGAGGTGAGCAAAAGGAAACAGTTCTTCCCTTGGGGGAGCTTGCATTGGACACTATGTATGCAAGTTCAATACATTGATTAATAAGAGCTAACATTTCTGAGCACTCCCTGTGTGCCAGGCACTAGTCTAAGTGCTTTACATGTTCTATTTACTTCTCTCACCAACCTGATGAGGAGGTAGGTACATTGGTTTGGTGGTTTACTTGTTCAGTCGTGTCTGACTCTTTGCGACCCCGTAGACTATAGCCCATCAGGCTCCTCTCTCCACGAGATTTCCCAGACAAGAATACCTGAAGTGGGTTGCCATTTTCTCCTCCAGGGGATCTTCCCTACACATTTTCTCCTCCAGGGGATCTTCCCTACCCTTCAGGGATCGAACCTGAGTTTCCTGCTTGGCAGGAGGATTCTTTACCATTGAGCCACCTGGGAAGCCCTTCTACAAGTAAGGAAATGAAGCTCAGGAAGTTTAAGCAATTTGGTCCAAGATCATATGCTGAAAAGGCACTTTACCAGAAGCTGCATTTGGCAATCTCAGCCTCCTGTGTCCCCCCAACCAGCTCACAGATTAGTCTCTTGAACTGTCTACTCAAAACCTCTCCTTTTTCCCATATAGCTGTCCCCAAAGACCAGGCAGCTGGTGGACAAAAACTGTAAGTGTCAGACACTCAGATGTCTCTTGATCTGGGCCTTTGCTCCCACCAATGTTCCCCTCAACCATCTGTTCAGTAGCCCCCACCTTCTGACTCAGTCTCATCTCCTGAGGCGAGACTGGGCTGGTCCTTTTATCTCCATGCCTGGTTTTGACCATTCTTGTTTCCTTTGCCAGCTCATCCTCCTCTTTCATGTCCTGAAGCGCTGAAGTCTTCAGACGCCTGGAACTAGTTCTCTCCCCTTTTCCATCTATTGCTTTCCCCTTGCCACTTACATCTGTGATTATAGATTTTCATCCTACCTACATACTAGGGCTTCCCAAAACCTATATGCCAGCTTCTCCCAAATCTCCATCTGCTGCCCATACATAATATGTCAGACATCTATATCCAGCCTCTGGCTGAACTCAACATATCCAATGCCACACATTATTTTCCTCCCACCAGACACATTCTCTTTCCTGAGTCCTCTATCGTGGGTAATGGTATCTCCAACCAGTCATGAAAGCCTGAAACCAGAGAACTGTTGTTGACACCTCCCACTTCCTCACCACCAGGTAGACTCCAGCCCCAACTCCTACTGATTTGGTGACCTGGGTATTCCTCCAATCCACTAATTCCTCTCCATCCCCATCACTATCCTCTACACTTGTTCTCAGTCTAAACTACCTTTTTCTCTCACATGAGATTCTGGTCTTCTCCTGTTTCTTCGTCTCTACTCTTGTTCCTTTTCAGTTTATTCTCCAGACTCCAGCCAGAGTGATTTTTTTTTCAAAATTGGATTGTGTCACATCTGTGTAAATATGTGTGTCTGTGTGTGTGTACATGTATATATGTATGTTCAATGATTTTTATTACACTTTTTTTTCCACTAAATGAATTGCTTATTGAACACATTATGAACACATGGTCCTGTGTTACTAATGCAGCTCATGTGTCACTTTGCACAGGAATTTAAGAAGCTTTATATCAAAGGATTTAGACTCTTCTGAACAAGAAATCCACAAGACGAAATACAATTTACATTGTCACCCAACTCTCCTACCCACCTATACACATACATATAGTAGAAACAAAACTTTCATGGAGCCCTACTTATATTTGTTTGAAATGTACATTTACTTTCTGGGCTTTTCTATCTTCTAGTAGTTTCAGGTATACAACATAATGATTTGATGTTTGTATATATTGTAAACCTCAGATATGCAGATGAGACCACCCTTATGGCAGAAAGCAAAGAGGAACTAAAGAGTCTCTTGATAAAGGTGAAAGAGGAAAGTGAAAAACCTGGCTTAAAACTCAACATTCAAAAAATGAAGATCATGGCATCCAGTCCCTTCACTTAGGGAAATAGATGGGGAAACTGTGACAGACTTTGTTTTCTTGGGCTCCAAAATCACTGTGGACAGTGACTGCAGTCATGAAATTTAAAAACACTTCCTATTTGAAAGAAAAGCTATGACAAACCTAGACAGTGTATTAAAAAGCAGAGACATCACTTTGCCAACAAAGGTCCGTCTAGTCAAGGCTATGGTTTTTCCAGTGGTCACATATGGATGTGAGAGTTGGACCATAAAGAGAGCTGAGTGATGAAGAACTGATGCTTTTGAACTGTGGTGTTGGAGAAGACTCTTGAGAGTCCCTTGGACAGCAAGGAGAACAGACCAGTCCATCCTAAAGGAAATCAATCCTGAATATTCATTGGAGGAACTGATACTGAAGCTGAAGCTCTAATTTTTTGGCCACCTGATGAGAAGAGCCAACTCCTTGGAAAAGACCCTGATGCTGGAAAAAATTGAAAGCAGGAGGAAAAGGGGATGACAGAGGATGAGATGGTTGGATGGCACCACCGACTCAATGGACATGAGTTTGAGCAAACTCTGGGAGATGGTGAAGGACAGGGAAGCCAGGCATGCTGCATTCCATGGGGTTGCAAAGAGACACGACTGAGCAACTGAACAACAACAATATAGTGTAAAGTTGCTACTCTTGAATGGGGTCGGGATAAGGTGGTGTCAGTAGGGGGAAGGGAGCCCCCTTTTCTTCACACAAAGGTCCCCACTCACCCATTTGCCAAGCCCTTCACTACAGGGTTAAGTCCAACTAGACAGGAGGCCCGTTTCTGCTTATCTGTACAGAAGGCATGCCCTACTAATTTGCACAAAGTTCAAAATATTCGCTTGAAAGGCCTCTCTTAGTCTGTCCTTGGAGCTTCCCTCAGTGGTGAAGAATCTGCCTCCCAATGCAGGAGACATGAGTTCCATCTCTGGGTCAGGAAGAGCCCCTGGAGAAGGAAATGGCAATCCACTCCAGTATTCTTGCCTGGGAAATCCCCTGGACAGAGGAGCTGGCAGGCTATAGCCCAAGGGGTTGAAAAAGAGTTGGGCACAAGTGAGCCACTAAACATCAAGTCTGTCCCCAGGCCACTTCTCCAGCCTCAAGCAGCACCACCCTTCTCCTTGCTATCTATATCCTAGGATGCTGGCCTACTCTGAGGTTCTCAGATAAGCCATATTCCCTCTGCTTCAGGACCTTCCCACCTGCTACTTTCCTTTGCTAAAATCCTTCCTTCCCTGCATAAATAACATCTACCCATATCCTGACTCTTAGATCAAGCATCAATTCCTTAAGGATGTGACTCCCTCTAAGGCAGAGTCAGAACTTCCATATGTGCTATTTGTCTTCAGAGCACTTATCTCATTTTTCAATTGTGCCCTTACCTTTATGATCATATACTTAAAGACTGTCTTGGCCTCCGGACTTTCAGTTATACAAAGTCAGCGACTCCACCAGTTGGGTTGTTGGTTGTAAACAACAGAAACTGACTCTGGCTAAACTCAAGCATAAAAGTAATTTATTGGAGGATTTGGGGTAAATATACAGAATCAGTGGGAAGACTGGAGAACCAGATTCAGAAAATGGTCAGGAAGTAGGTCGGCTGGGCAGTAGGAATATGGCCAGAGGCAAGCAATGGGATAGTCTAATCGGTATGGCCCACCGGTATGCTGCCACTGGACAGTTGACATCTGTGAAGTGGTTGTACAGTTGGCAAAGTTAACACTGCTGGGACTAATTTATCAGGTGATGGATGGCTGATGGATGGCTTCATGTCCTCTAGATCAATGTTCCAGGCAGGAGAGTTCAGTTGAGTGAGCCAGGTCACACACGCATATTCCATCAGCCAGGAGCAGGACCATCTAGCCTCTCACCAAGACTCACATAATAATGGGTGTGTCTCCTCACTGAGAAGGTTGCAGTGTTGCCAGGTAAGCAAAAAACAACCACCAGAGAAACCATGTCTATTCAGTGCATCATATACTCTCAAAACTAGTACAATATCTGGCATTAAAAAAAAAAAAAAAAACTTGAGAGAATGAGTGAATGAAAACCTTCAGAATTCTTAAGGACACAGGTCATCCAGTTTGGGAGGGTGTCCAGGTAACGGGCTTGCCTTGTGGCTCAGACGGTAAAGTGTCTGCCTATAATGTGGGAGACCCGGCTTTGATCCCTGGATCGGGAAGTTCCCCTGGAGAAGGAAATGGCAACCCCCTCCAGTATTCTTGCCTAGAAAATCCCATGGACGAAGGAGTCCAGTAGGCTACAGTCCATGAGGTCGTAAAGACCTCTTCCCTAGTACTAGTTGGCTAGTACTGGCCAAACTAGCCTCTTGGTCACACTTACCTTAGTCCCATGAGGTGAGATTAGCAGACAAGAGTGCTACGAACCAGAGTGAGTGGGTATTATTAGGTCCATTAGATGATGTAAATGTGAGGACCAGGGAGGTAAACTACCAGATTCAAGATCACACGGCTAAAAAGAGAGAACCAAGACATCAAGCTTCCTTGCTGACCTAGTTGAATTGACACCTTCTGTATCAAGCTGTGTTTCGATAGCACGTGATAATGTGCTTCCCATCAAAATATCTGATTGGTCGGCACATTTCCTCCAACAGTACCAACCAACCAGCGAGTTGAGAGTAGTGGGACCCCAAAGGGGCTGCGATGCTCCAGAGTGGGAGCCACAAGGACCTAAGGTACTGAAAGGTTAAACTGATCTAGTCAAGAGACTCTTGGCCCTGCCTGTCCAAGAAGACACGATGTGTCGGTAAGCAGAGCATTCAGACTGTTGTTCTGGGACATTTCTCTTCCCCTCCTTCCCCTCCTGGTATAGCGTGGACCTGAGAATTTCCACTGACACTGAGAATATCTTAGCTTACTGTGGAATCAGGGGACACAGTTTTCCTGAGCCCAGTGGAATTCCTAACACTGAATGAAACTAGGACCCCGTACGCAGCCCCACCCTTCCAATAATTCCTTCCTAGAGTTCGAACACATAAAGCAGTAACAACACCTCCGATGGTGTTTAGCAATGACAGAGAATGGCTCCAGGAGGGAAATTACAACTGGAAGATCCCTATCAGGATATGCTGTTGATTGTAAAAGAAATGTGTTAAGTTCCCAAGTGGTCCTTCAGGGGATTCCCTCTGGGTCCCTGAGAATAAGCTTCTCAACTTGCATCATCACTTTTTGGCATGGAACATGGTTCTTTACCCTGTGGTATTGTAGAGCGTAGTGATAAAAGCACAGACTCTGGGGAAGGTAGCCCTGGATTTACATTCTAGCTGTATTCCTTACGAGCAATGTGATTTCTGGCAAGTCGCTTATTAATACCTTGGTTTCCTCAGCAGTAAAACAGGAACAACAGAACGTATCTTCTGTTCATGGGATTGTTGTGAAGTAGATGAGATAATCAGGGTAAAGTTGTAGGACAGTGTCTGGCACATTATACATGTTCAATAAATGCCAGTAGTTGGTATGGTTTCATTTCAACACACGTTTCTTGAGAGCCTATTCAGTGCTAGGCATCTTGCATGACCTCGTGTGTGATACAGGAATAATTCTCCCAAGAGTTCATTTTGCTCCTTGTGAAGGCTTTGTTCTAAAAGGGACAAAGCAGAGGGCCATGGGGGAGAGAGCTCTTTTATCACAAAATACAGAATTGCACTCAGGCCTGAAAGAGTATAATGATTAAGAGCATGGGTTTGTGGGGAGCAGGGCATTCTCTGAGGGGCAGACAGAATAATGCCCTCCCCAGTCAAGGTGCCCACAAATTAATCCCCAGGATTTGTGGATATGTTACCTTAATGGCAAAAGGGACTCTGCAGATATGATTAAAGTTAGAGGCCTTGAGGGAAGATAATCTTATCCTAGACTATGTGGGTGACCCAACCTAATCACGTGGGTCCTCACAATTGAGACATTTTTCATAAAAAGATGAGACAATGGAGAAAGATGGAATGTGAAGATTCTACTTGCCATCACTGGTTTTGAAGATGAAGAAAGTGGGGCATGAGGTAAGAAACATAGGCTGCCACTACAAACCGGGGAAAGCACTTCGTTTACAGCCTGTGAGAAGAAATCAAACATCTAGGTCCCATAACTGAAAAGGAACTGAATCCTGCCAATAAACTGAATGAGCAGGAAACAAAATCTCCCCTAGCACCCTCAGAAAGGAATGCAACATGCAGATATCTTGATTTTAGCCTAATGAAACCTGTGTCTTTTCTAGCCTTATCTAGAGAACTATAAGCTAATAACTATGTATAAATGTGTACTGTTTAACCCACTAGATTTATAGTAATATGTTGTAACAGAAGCTAGTATACTCTGGCTAGCAAGTTTATAAATTCTAGGAGACAGTATAATACATTGGTTAAGAACCTGGGTTTAAGGGCCAATGTGCCTGGGCTCTAAACTCAGATATGCCACTTATTAGATGTGTGACTACAGGCAAGTAATTTAACTTTCAGTGTCTTTTTTTCCCCCTTTGTCTGTTACAGGAATAATAATATGGCCACCAATATTTATTTGGGTAAAAGATTACGCTAAAATAAGACTCTTATAGAGACCCAACAATGACATAATTTGAAAACAAAAGCCTTTCTTTCTTTCTCACATCAGAGTCGAAGGTATCTCACTCAGGTTTGGCAGCCATTTCATACAACCAGGTAGACTGTGACTTCACCTCTATAAACAGGTAACCTCAAAGATTGCTCTCATCTTCCTGAGAGCAGACATCTAGGGACAGAGAAGTCCCTTTAGGGAAGTAGGCTGAAAGTGCTGTTTGCATTGCATTGGAGAGAGTTCAGCTGTGACTAGTTATTTGGATCTTGAGGGGTCTTGCTATCATTCTATCAAGACTGATCATTTACTAAATATGTACTCAATCTTTTCTTATGTCTAATTTTTAAAACCAAGCATAGTAGACAAGACTCACTTGTTTTACAAACAAGAAAAAAAGAGATCTGAAAGGGCAGGTAAATTCAAAACCCACATATTTTACACTTGACCAAAGTATCGCTCCCATTTAAGTGATATTAAGAAACTAAAGGAAACACACTACAATTTAAGAACAGAAATGATAGAGTGAAAATAAAGAGGGGACTAGGGAGACAAGTGGAACAGACATTAGACAAGACAGAAGTCAGGGTATTGGAGCTATAGGGTAGCTCAGCCACTATCTGCAAGACTTGGGTAAACCCATTCTCTTCTCTGGGCCTCAGTTTCTTCACCCAGAAAATGGACTGTTGGACTAAATGATCCTCTTTCCAGCTCTGACGTTGTGATTCTATTCGAAAAATGCTGACACCACAAGTATGTAAGCAGGTAAAAAGTATGTGATTTAAAGAATTGCTCTTGGAATTTCCTGGTGGTCCAGGTGGTTAGGACTCCATGCTCTCACTGCTGAGGGCCTGGGGGTTCAATCCTTGGTTGGGGAGCTAAGATCTCATAAGCCATGAGACGGGTCCAAAGAAATTGCTCCAATTAAGGAAATATCAAGAGTGGAAACAGCCCCGGTGACCAAAACAAGGAAATCAAATGAACCTCCTGCAGGGCTCAGAAGACAAGTTGTGACCTGCAAGGTGAATCATACCTGCTCTTCACATTCCTGTCAAAAGCAGCCCCAGGCTAGAGCTCAAAATAGTAAATGTTAAGTTGGGGCAGGGGGTGGTGGGGGGGAAGAATCTGGTGGTGGCTAAACCCCTGGAGAGAGCCAATTCTGGATAGTATATTTCTGTGACTGACAGAAGTAAGCTGAGTACAGAACAGAGTATGAGGAGCTCTTCCTTGGAAGAAGTGAATAGGAAAGGTGTCTCAACCTGCTGGAGCTTCCCAAGTGGCTTAGTGGGTAGAGAATCCACCGGCAATGCAGGAGACACAGGAGACCTGGCTTCAATCCCTGGGTGGGAAAGATCCCCTGGAGGAGGAAATGGCAACCCACTCTGGTATTCTTGCCTAGAAAATCCCAAGGACAGAAGAGCCTGGTGGGCTGCAGTCCACAGGGTCGCCAAGAGTCAGACATGACTTAGCAACTGAGCACACAGACACTGAACCTGCTTGGTGCCTGGGGTAGAAACCTGGGCTAGAAAGCTGAAACAAGGGTTCTACATTCTGGCTTTGGCACACGGAGGACGTGTGATCATGAGTCACTCAGCCTCAGCCTCTGGACCTGTTTCCTGACATGTGAAATGAACATAATCCATGGTAGTTTAGTTGCTAAGTTGTACCCGACTCTTATGACCCCATGGACTGTAGCCCACCAGGCTCCTCTGTCCGTGGGATTCTCCAGGCAAGAATACTGGAGTAGGTTGCCATTTCCTTCTCCAGGGTATCTTCCCAACCCAGGAATTGTTTGTAGGCAGATTCTTTACCAACTGAGCTACGAGCGACCTAATCTGTAAGAGAGGGAAAAATTGAACACCAAGTTCTAGGCACTCCTATCAATTATCCTCATTTAATTTTTATAATAGAGATTTGTAGTTTTTAGCAGATGAGGAAACTGGAGAGTTAAGTGACTTATTGCCCAGTACAGTGGGATTTGAACCCAGGTTTGTCAACACTTGATTGTCAGTAAGCCAGTGCCTCAGAGATGATCCAAGTGAAAGCGCTTTACAAACTGTAAATAAAGTGCAATCAATGACTCAGCCCAGAATTAATGCAGACATTTAGAAATTATTCAAAAGCCACATTCTGATGAAGAATGGGGTTGCTTAGAACTTTTTCCTTTGTTCAGCCGCCCACTCAATCCTTAATCTGTTTACTTTCTGGGCAGTCAAGTGACAGTTTTCTGAAGTGACTCTTGAAACAATGGCAGTGTGATGCAGTGGAAAGAATACTGGATGAGGAATCAAGAATCTGTCTAGTTTCAGCTGGGTCACAGAAACATTAATCTTGAGAAGTCACTCACCCTTTCATCCATAAGATGAGAGGTTAGGATAGAGGTGATTGTCAAGGTCTCTTTAGCTAAGGTATCTCAGTGATGGGGGAGTGGGGGTGCAGAGGGTGGGTGAGGGGTGGGAAGTTGGCCTGAGAGTTGTTTCACTCTCATTGTTAAAGTTCTCATTCTAACCTCAGGCACGTCAGCTGTCCTTTCCACAGCCAGCCTACATCAGCCTTCTCCCCTTGTTAAGCCCCATTTTCACCTGAAAGGATGTTTGGAGCCTTCCCTTAGCAGGAGTGCTTGCAGGCTGAAGAGACTCTGGGAACCATAAGGTATCATTCTTTCAGCACACATCAGTCACCGCCCCAAGCTGCCCAGGCAGCAGCTTAGAGCTCCCTCACCCCAAATCTTACTGGTGCTTCATTCTTGAGGGGCAGGCATAGACCAGAGTGCAAGTCAGAGGAGGAATGTGAGATGTATTCTGGGGAAGAAAATGAGGTCCTGGAACTAGCTCTTTGGGGTGGGATGTACCACTCCATCCTTTGTACATGCCCATGGTTGCAGCAACTTCCCAGGAACTGCAGTAACTTATTTACCACTAGGCTACCCCACAGTGACCTTCTAACACACCCTGCTTCACATAAATAAGCGTGAATGAGTAAAAACAAGAAGACAAATGTGAGACAAGACTTTTTGCAGCTAAAACGCAGTAAGTTTTTAAAGCACCTTACTAGTAAAATCTTAGGAAAACAGACTACGTGGGCACTTGCACACACACACAGCCAGAGCACAAGCCCGCTACAGACTGGCTGTGCCCCTGTGGGAAAGTCATTTAACTCAGAGACAAAGGTAGAGTTTTCTTCTCCAGGGGAGAATTCTTATTTGGTGATAACCTTAGGCTGGTCCCCTTTCCTAACAACAATGGCTGGTTCTAGGCGGTTCCCTCAGGCCTACCCTCCTGCAGGGGGTTTCCAAACAACCTTATTTAGAAACACCTGTGTTTACACTCGCCAGCTCAGGGATCTCAGAAACACCAGAGTGGCTATGGGAAAAGGTCCATCCTGCTAAGAAGTGTTAGCATTTGAAGTAAGAAATCTGAGTCACAGGAAATTAGAGCAGTCCCAAATCATATAAATCTGGAGCAAGTTTTCACAAATTCCATCTTTTGGTTTGTGCCTTTTCCATATTTTATTAAATTCGTGTTTGTTTTTTTTTTAAAAAATCACAACAGCATTATCAAAGACAACCTATGTACAAACGTTTTACAAAAGAAACATTACTAGTATCAGCTGTAATAAGGGCAAGTTGAAGAACAGATGCTGAGTTTCTGGGCCAAAGTCTGTCCTCAAATAAAGACATCTAAAATGTGTGCAGGCAGCTCAGACAGGCTTCTTTCCCGGTGACAAGCATGTGTGGTCAGTAATACAAACGATGGGAAATGAAGATACAACATGGGCCCAATTAGCGAACTCATCAGGAAAGCCACGAGACAAGTGGAGCTAATGAAATAACTTAAACCCAAGACAGCAGCTGTTTCCCAGCTAAAAGCGTTTAAGCCTTCAGCATGGATTTCCGCATTTGTAAACCAGGCTGGGTTGCCATACAGACACTTGATTCTTATACATAACCCTATGCCAAACTTCCCTTAACTCTTGGAGTCAGGTTTCTGGTTGGACCGAAAGGGAAGGAATTTTAGAAATGCTTTCTTCAGGACAGAAGTCAGAAAGCGAGGTAACCCTGAGAACAGGATCTATTAAATATGGTGGCGGTGGGGGGAGGCAGGAAAGTGAGAGGAGAAATGTCTCCTGCGGGGGGCCAAGAATCAAGAAGGGTGACTGACTCCTTGGGTCTGGAACCTTGCTGAAATCCGATACCCTACCCCACCCCAGCCCCGCCGGTACCTACAAGGTCGGTTACTGTCTTATCTCCCCCAGTTCCTTGATCTCCACCTTCTTGTACTTTCCTGACTTCCTCCGATTGGTGATCACCAGGACGGCCACGCCGGCGGCCACCGCCACCACGACC
This sequence comes from Oryx dammah, assembly GCF_014754425.2. Classification (NCBI taxonomy): domain Eukaryota; kingdom Metazoa; phylum Chordata; class Mammalia; order Artiodactyla; family Bovidae; genus Oryx; species Oryx dammah. The sequence continues at coordinate 85,345,726 of NW_024070212.1, read as the reverse complement.
ACCACGATGACGGCGATGAGGCCGCTGGTGAGGCGCTTCATGGAGAACTGGGGGGGCTTCTCGTCCAGGTAGTAGATGAGCATCTGCTCCAGGACCAGGGGCTGTCCGCCCACGCGCAAGTTGAGGTCGCGGGGGCCTAGGAACAGCGACTCGCCCTTGACGTCCCTCTCGAAGTAGTACGCGGCGTCGCCGATGTCCACCTCGCCGGCGACCTTCTGCGACGAGTTCTGGCGCAGCTCGATCTGGATGGTGGGGTGCTCGTAGTGCACAGCCCTCACGAACTTGGGCTGCAGCAGGTAGCGCTGCTGGAAGAGCTGCCGCAGCTCGGCGTCCAGGTCCGAGTGGTTGAAGGCGGGGGCGTCCGGGCGGTGGCGCAGGTCAATAAGGATGTGGTAGGTGCGCACCACCTCGTCGCACCGCAGGCTCAGGTCGCCCTTGTCGGTGCGGCGCACGCCCACCGAGTTCACGCACCAGCACACCGACGTCTGGTTGCACTGGCGCGCCTTGAAGCGCCCCTGCTGGTCACAGTCCGGGTCGTAGAGGCCGTCGTTGTCCACGAGCGCGTGCTCGCTCGGCCGCACCAGCGCGCGGCCGCCGTGGGAGGCGCGCATGCGCGCCTTGAGCAGCAGGCACTTGGACGTGAGCGTGGAGCAGTTGACCGCCTGGTTTGAGCCGAGCACGCGGCACTGGCAGCGGCCGCTCTGGTCGCGCTCGTCGCACACGGTCATCTTGTTGGTGGGACATACGCACTGGTTCTGCGCGGCCGCGTGGCCGATCACCGCCGCCAGCATCAGGAGCCACGGCGACGGCAGCGCGAGGCCCGGGCCCCGGGCCATGGTGGGGCGGAGGAGCGAGAACCCGGCGCGGGCAGGCGAGGACTGGAGACTCCGCAGGGCTCCGGCTCCGGCGTGTGCGATGGTATCCAGGCGTCTGCCGCCCGCCGCTCCCTCCAGCTCTTATACTTCGCCAGACCTGCCGGGCTGGTTTGGCCGCCGACTCACCCGCTGGTATTTGGGTGATAGATACCCCGCCCGCCCCTTCCCGGGTTCTCGTCCCCTTCTCATTGAAGGCTCAGCCGGCCGTGCGCCGCCCGCGATAGGATCAGCGAGGCGGAGGCTGTCCCCTCTCCTCTGGACCGAAAGCCTGGGAAAGGAAAACCGATACTCGGCTGAGGGCGGGGGGCGGAGTACCGCCCCCGGCCCGCGCGGCCCCACCCGAGAAGGGACCCGCCCTAGGCACGCCCTCCAGCCGAGAACCTTGGGCGTCCAGGCCTCTCTCCCCGGCTGGAGTTCTCAGAAATTGTATTGAGAAGGATGGCGTGGGACTGTCAGGTTTTGTTCCGGCCCTCGTCCCTCCTTTAAGTTCTTCCACTTCCTCGCTTCTTTTCTCAGCCCCTTGCTTGCGTGCCAAGTCGCTTCAGTCGCGTCCTACTCTGCGACTCTGTAGACTGGAGCCCACCAGGCTCCTCTGTCCATGAGATTCTTCAGGCAAGAATACTGGAGTGGGTTGCCATGCCCTCCTCCACGGGTTCTTCTCCACCGAGGGATCGAACCCCCGTAAGTCTTACAGTTCCCTTAATAGCATGGATTTATATAGTTTGTAACCCACTCCAGTGTTCTTGCCTGGAGAATCCCAGGGACGGGGGAGCCTGGTGCGCTGCCGTCTATGGGGTCGCAAAGAGTTGGACACGACTGAAGTGACTTAGCAGCAGCATGTAGTTTACAGTACACAAACATTATCTCATCCTCACTTCAGGTCCTGACAGGTATTCACTGTCTATCAGACCCATTCCATAGGTGGTGTAGGTGAGGCTTAGAGAATTTAGTCGCTGGGCCAACAGTTTCCTCAGATTCTTTGGAGATACCTTTGCAACTCTGCCTGGCTGTTCTGAGACCTTAAATAAGTGCTTATGGAAATAGTGGTGCCGAATCTGAAGGAAGGTTTAGAAACAGGTCTGTTACCGTATCACAGTTAAAACCCAAGTGTCCTGGTGGCCAGGATATTAGAAGCTCTGTTAAACACTTTCCCCCCTCTGCTTCAAACACCACAAATTGGGAATATTTATGCACGTAATCAATATAGGGAGATGAAAAGGAACACATTCTTTCAAAGAACCAGCAAGACTGTAAGGAGTTCCTTGTATAATTTGATTCTAAAAGAACAAATCATTGCTTTTCTTTCACTATGCCCAATGTAAGTAGCTGAACCACTGCAAATATGAATGGAGCTTGTGAGAAATTACTTGTCCGCTTCTGTGTGGCTACTGGGATGGGATGCAAGTGTTGCTATCTCTTTTTTGAATCATTGAGAAAGTTCAGGATTTCAAATCTGTGGTAAAATTAACAATGATTCGCAAACTATAATTATTCCTGGCTCCTCCGGTCAGAGCACGTTTTATATGCTCAGCATTTAAAGAACACCAGCAGTGGTTCAGGGTGTTGTTTAACACATGAAAGCCAGTCAGGTTTCTACCCCATTAATTTTCTAGCAATTCCTGAGGCGGGTAGGTGGATATATATTATTCTGCCTTTACAGGCAGAGAAAGCAGAAACATGTGGGGGTCAGTTTCTTACCCACAAGAAACTGGCATTCTGCTCTCCACTCCCACTGTCTCTGTTTAGGTTCTTGAACCAGGAGCCTCCTCAGTTTTCCCCTGCCCAACACCCAGTCCACCCTGAACAAGAGAAGGCTCTCTACATCACAAATCTGTGCCCATCTTCTCTGCTGAGAATCTTTCATGCACAGAGTGGGAGGTGCCCTTGGCTCTTAGGATGAAACTCATACTTCTTAAGTTAGCACACAAGATCGTATGTGATTTTGGCCACATTTCTCAAGTTATATTATGTGATTTCTCTGTGCCTTAGTTTCCTATCCTCATCTGTAATAAAATGGGATAATAAAAGTATCTACCTAACAAGATAGGTGTGAGAATTAATGTTCAGTTCAGTTCAGTTTAGTCGCTCAGTCGTGTCCCACTCTGTGACCCCATGAATCACAGCACACCAGGCCTCCCTGTCCATCACCAACTCCCGGAGTTCACTCAGACTCACGTCCATCGAGTCAGTGATGCCATCCAGCCATCTCATCCTCTGTCGTCCCCGTCTCCTCCTGCCCCCAATCCCTTCCAGCATCAGAGTCTTTTCCAATGAGTCAACTCTTCTCATGAGGTGGCCAAACTACTGGAGTTTCAGCTTTCGCATCGTTCCTTCCAAAGAAATCCCAGGGTTGATCTCCTTGCCGTCCAAGGGACTCTCAAGAGTCTTCTCCAACACCACAGTTCAAAAGCATCAGTTCTTCAGTGTTCAGCCTTCTTCAGAGTCCAACTCTCAGATCCATACATGACCACTGGAAAAACCATAGCCTTGACTAGATGGACCTTAGTCGGCAAAGTAATGTCTCTGCTTTTGAATATGCTATCTAGGTTGGTCATAATTTTTCTTCCAAGGAGTAAGCGTCTTTTAATTTCATGGCCAAATAAACCACTTAGGACAGTGTGTATTCTAACAGTATCCAAACTTGGTAAGCGTAGATAGGTGTTAGCTATTGTCATGGTCCCCACCATCACCATCTTTATTTTGCTCCGTCTTGCCTCTCCAGGCTTCGTCATATTTTCAAACCTTTGTGAAGTCATTTACCTGGACTCTCCACTCCTTCACCTATTTTGTGGATTTTTTTTTAACACTCAGCTCTTGGGTCACCTCCAGGAAGCCTTCCCTGATTGATCCTCTTGCTGCAGTCAGGATGATGCCCCTTCTCTGTGCTTTTGTAATTCCTCTAACACCAGAATGACAACACCAACTTTTCTGGGCTTGGTGATCCCCCCGCTAAAATGGAGATAATAGCAATTCTCTACTTCATAAATCATCCTGAGGACCCAGTGTAAATAGATGAGATGGTAGATACCAAAGCTTTATAAGCTGTAAGACACTCTAAAAATAGTAGGCTGCCTTTTTAATATTTAAATATCTACTCACTCTTCCAACTACTGGCTAGGTAGCCACAATCCCCTATAACTGAAAGCCACCTGCTTGATATTCCAATGGGTCCCAGACCAGCAAAAGGAAAGCTGAAGGGAAAAGGGTCTCAGAGCTGAGGAATGTATACAATGGTGTTTACTTAGCTAGGACAGCCCCGATGTCTGGGCCTTACTTGGGCTAGTGCTTTGTCTCCAAGCCTCTGGCTTTTCCAGCCATGTTACATGTTGGAAAGAAGGGGATAAACAGGAGTCCATCCTCAGTAACTTCTCTGGAAGATGGGGAGAAGCAAAGGTGACTTGTCGCTTGTCCTATTTCCCACCCCACACACACTTTCTTAAATTCTGTGGTTCTGGCGGATTTTTCCTAACAAGCACACAAATACCAAGATGGGTTTATTAAGAGAAGCCCCAGCTCTGATACCCACTTCATTCTTTGTTTCCCACCTAGTCCTGCAAATACCATGTGTTAGCTTTAGTTCTGTTTTTTCTTTTTTAATTTTTAAATATTTAACAAAAGGGTTCTATGAATTCAGGATTCACAAGAGTATATCATGGCCGGAACCACATCTGAGCACTATAGCCCCAGCGCCAGCATGTGTTCAATAATATATTTATTGGCTTAATTAATGTTGAGTTGTACCCAGAGTATTGTAAAATCAACATATACTCCTAGGAATGTTCCTGTTGACCATTTCAGTATTTCCCTTCTGGGCCAATTCCCATCACCTACCCCAGCCACAAACCTCTGTCCCCACCATAACCTACCTTCCTAGCACCTCATTTCAAGGAAGACCAGGTAATGATACCTGAGTGTTATTTTCGCTCTTATCCCAGGCTTTTAATACACTTCCCTGGTGGTTCAGATGGCAAGGAGTCTGCTTGCAGTGCGAGAGACCTGGGTTCCATCCCTGGGTTAGGAAGATCCCCTGGAAAAGGAAATGGCAACCCACTCCAGTATTCTTGTCTGGAAAATCCCATGGATGGAGGAGTATGGCAGGCCCCAGTCCTTGGGGTCACAAAGAGTTGGACACAACTGAACAGCTTCACTTCCAGACTTTTAATAACTGTAGGAAGGAAGGTTGTAGTCTGATGGGGGTTAGAATAGACAAGGATTCTGGAGGCAATCAGTGTAGTGTGTTGAAAGAAAATGAGCTTTGGCTCTATAGTAAGACTTTGCCTCCAATCCTGGTTTTACATCACTTATTGTCTGTGTATTACTTCACCTCCCTGAGTCTCAATTTCCTTAGTTATAAAATGGGGATAATAATGCCTACATCTCCCCAACATCTGGGAAAAGGATGATTTCCCATTTTATTATTGAAAACATGCTTTCCCCCTCCACTGAACTTCATACTTCATCTATTCTTGTACTCTTTTCTAATCTGTTGTTGATGTTCTGGTTTTCCTTGGTATTAGACCAATACCAACACATCAGTTTTATATTCAAGGAGGTGATTCACACAAAAAAAATAAATAAATAAAAGTGTGTTTATTAATAAAATACTTATCATCCATAATTATTTTAATGTTTCAAGATAAAGAATATAAAGAAACTCAACAGCGTGTTTGGCATATTCTAGGTGGAATTAATCTTAGCTATTATTATCAGCCCTCTCAGGAATGTGAGGATGCTTTAAGATCATAAAAGCACAAAGCTGGTGATTGTGTGGATTGCTGACAGGACCGTCCATGGAGCTGGTGTTAGGGAGGGGAGCTGCCCGAGAACCCTTAACATTCCCTGGCTCCCACTGGATGAAGGAATATGGAGAGTATCTAGAAAGGATCTAGTGTGTGTTAGCATTTCTACTCCCATTTTCTGTTGGAATACCTACAACACCCTAGGGGAAGGTAGAGAAGGTATTATTATCCCCATTCTACTGATGTGGAAATAGAGACCTGTGGAGGGGAAGAGGGCTTGTTCATGGTCACATGCTTATCGGTAGAGAGGCCAGGTCTAGAATCTAGTTCTCCTGACTACAGATGCACATGTCAATGAATTAAGATGGAAGGGAATTGAAAGCATGAAGGGGTTAGAATCTCATCTCACGTTCCTTGGGTTGTCTTTTATTGTTTTTCTTTCCCTTAATTATACAAACATTGTTTAGAAAGCTCTGGTTTTGTGAAGAGCACAAAATAGCTATTAAAATTGTGTAGGGTGCACCAGTGAGCTCACACCTGGAAACGCTAGGACTTAGGCCGCTAATCACTTGTCCCTCCCACGCTGGAGTGAAAGTGGTCCCTGATGTCTCTGCTTTGCTGGAAAAGCAGCCTCCATTTGAATTCTGGGCTGCCAGGCTACGAGCAGGTGCTTCACCTTGTTCTTTCCTTATGGAACAGGGATAATGGTTGCGTCTTAGAGGCGTGGGGATTCAGTGGCGTGGTGTCTGTGGAGCTGCCTAGCACCGTGCTGGGAAGAGCCCTCACTCTTATTTCTGGCCTGACCAGTGTCAGCTTCAGGCTCCATAGGGAGCGGCCATTGGAATGGTGGACAGTGCCTGAAGGTCGGTCAGGGTTCCTCTTCTTCCTCAGAGGGAGCTCGGAGTCTTGGAGGAATCAAGTGGTCCTGCCAGCCAGAATGCAGAAACTACAGAGAGAAGGTGGCTGTGATGATCACTGGGTAGAAAGAGGACAGAGGCTCCAGAAATGAACCATAGAAAGAACGGGAAGTCATCCCAGGGGCTGGGGACAAGGTGCAGAGAATCAAATAGACAAGAGGTACAGGACTCTTACCTTCAATGCTTCATTTCATTAACAATGCAACTGAAGTATTGCAGACTATTAGAATTCAAAAGAGCTAGGCAATGGGAACTCTGTATTTTCTTGTTTGCTATTGTGAAAATGTTTATAATAAAAAATTTTAAATCTAGTTAATCCTTCAAATTAAGTTTTGGAGGAAATATTTGGAGTAAAGTTTTCTGTTTTTGCTTCTACTTGTTTTTTTTTTTTTTTCTCCCATTTCCATAGTTTTTCTTATTAATATGAACTGGCACTTATTTATCACCAACATTGTGTCAGGCACTTTAATGCTTTTATTTATTTATTTATGCTTTTATTTATTATTTATAAATAAATTCCATATAATCCCCCCAACAATTCTATGAACTATTCTTATCCCCATTCATCTGATCAGGAAGCTGAGGCTTAAGGTCACTCAGCAGAGAAATCAATAGGGGAGGGGTTTGAACGTGATCTGCACTTTTCCATGGCACAGTTTGTTCTCTTTCTGAAGTCTTGAATGAGTGAGAGTAGTTTGAAGATGTTGGGCTAGTGAACTGAGTGTGTTTTGGGACCCAGCTGCCTAGGGAATGAAGTCTGATTTCTCACTTTTCTGGCAAGACAACATATTTCTCTGTTTGTGTGTGCTCATCTGGGTGGGGCTTAACTCCTTTTCTTAAAAGAGAGGTTGGCTATGACGTCTGTGGTTCTGCTTGTTTTTTGACTGCGTTCTCACCCGAAAACTCTGTGTCATGGTCATTTCCGTATCTGCTACTCACCATCTTCTTTTCATGGTCTTGTCATAATTTCCATGTCACAAATTGCAAACCCTCAGTGGCTCCCGTCTCATTCAGGTCTCTTCTTCTAGAGGTAGCTGACTTCTTCCCCCAGGGCTTTCAGTTCAGTTCAGTTGCTCAGTCGTGTTCCACTCTTTGCAACCCCATGAATCGCAGCACGCCAGGCCTCCCTGTCCATCACCATCTCCCAGAGTTCACTCAGACTCACGTCCATCAAGTCAGTGATGCCATCCAGCCATCTTGTCCTCTGTCCTCCCCTTCTCCTCCTGCCCACAATCCCTCCCAGCATCAGAGTCTTTTCCAATGAGTCAACTCTTCGCATGAGGTGGCCAAAGTACTGGAGTTTCAGCTTTAGCATCATTCCTTCCAAAGAAATCCCAGGGTTGATCTCCTTCAGAATGGACTGGTTAGATCTCCTTGCAGTCCAAGGGACCCTCAAGAGTCTTCTCCAACAACACAGTTCAAAAGCATCAATTCTTCGGCACTCAGCCTTCTTCACAGCCCAACTCTCACATCCATACATGACCACAGGAAAAACCATAGCCTTGACTAGACGGACCTTAGTTGGCAAAGTAATGTCTCTGCTTTTGAATATACTATCTAGGTTGGTCATAACTTTTCTTCCAAGGAGTAAGCGTTTTTTAATTTCGTGGCTGAAGTCACCATCTGCACTGATTTTGGAGCCCCCCAAAATAAAGTCTGACACTGTTTCCACTGTTTCCCCATCTATTTCCCATGAAGGGATGGGATCAGATGCCATGATCTTCGTTTTCTGAATGTTGAGCTTTAAGCCAACTTTTTCATTCTCCTCTTTCACTTTCATCAAGAGGCTTTTTAGTTCCTCTTCACTTTCTACCATAAGGGTGGTGTCATCTGCATAGCTGAGGTTATTGATATTTCTCCCGGCAATCTTGATTCCAGCTTGTGTTTCCTCCAGTCCAGCGTTTCTCATGATGTACTCTGCATATAAGTTAAATAAGCAGGGTGACAATATACAGCCTTGACGTACTCCTTTTCCTCTTTGGAACCAGTCTGTTGTTCCATGTCCAGTTCTAACTGTTGCTTCCTGACCTGCATACAAATTTCTCAAGAAGCAGGTCAGGTGGTCTGGTATTCCTATCTCTTTCAGAATTTTCCACAGTTGATTGTGATCCACATAGTCAAAGGCTTTGGCATAGTCAATAAAGCAGAAATAGATGTTTTTCTGGAACTCTCTTGCTTTTTCAATGATCCAGCGGATGTTGGCAATTTGATCTCTGGTTCCTCTGCCTTTCTAAAACCAGCTTGAACATCAGGAAGTTCACGGTTCATGTATTGTTGAAGCCTGGCTTGGAGAATTTTGAGCATTACTTTACTAGTGTGTGAGATGAGTGCAATTGTGCAATAGTTTGAGCATTCTTTGGCATTGCCTTTCTTTGGGCTTTAGCACTGAAGAAAAGCCACCTAGTAACTTTGTTTTTTTTATTGGAATGTAATTGCTTTACAATGTTGTTTCAGTTTCTGCTGTACAGTGAAGTGAATCAGCTGTGTGTATACATATACCCCCTTCCTCTTGAATCTCCCTCCCACCCCTCCTAGCCCCCATCCATCCCGCCTATCTAGATCTTCACAGGGCACTGAGCTGAGGCTCCTGTGCTTTATAGCAGGTTCCCACTAGCTGTTTCACATGTGGTATGTATATATGTCAATCACAGTTTCCCAATTCATCCCTCCCTCCCCTTCACACCCAGTGTCCACATGTTGATTCTCTATATCTTCATCTGTGTTCCTGCCTTGGAAATAGGATACATATGTGTTCCTTCCACACATATGTATCAATATATTTGTCTTTCTGCTTCTGACTTACTTCACTCTGTATGACAGACTAGGTTCATCCACATCTCTGCAAATGACCCTATTTTGTTCCTTTTAGTGGCTGAGTAATAGTCCCTTGTACATGTGTATCACATCTTCTTTATCCATCATCTGTCCATGGACATTTAGGTTGCTTCCATCTCCTGGCTATTGTGAATAGTGCTGCTGTGAACATAGGGTGCATGCATCCTTTTGAATTATGGTTTTCTCAAGGCATGTGCTGGAGAAGGCAATGGCGCCCCACTCCAGTACTCTTGCCTGGAAAATCCCATGGGTGAAGGAGCCTGGTAGGCTGCAGTCCATGGGTCACGAAGAGTCGGACACGGCTGAGCAACTTCACTTTCACTTTTCACTTTCATGCATTGGAAAAGGAACTGGCAACCCACTCCCGTGTTCTTGCCTGGAGAATCCCAGGGACGGGGGAGCCTGGTGGGCTGCCGTCTATGGGGTCGCACAGAGTCAGATACGACTGAAGCGACTTAGCAGCAGCAGCAAGGTATGTGCCCAGCAGTAAAACTGCTGGGTCATATGGTTGTTCTATGTTTAGTAGCTGTGTAGTTAATCTCACTGGCTTTTGCACACATCAGTTTCCGGTGAGACTTGGCAACAAATGAGGAGAGATTGGGTAATGTTGTCACAACATTCCCCAGGCAGCCAAGTTTCCCAGACCCCACATTTATGAATCATGGTGTCGGCGTTTCCTTTCCTTGAGCTGGCCAGGTGATGTGTGATTCCTTATAGAGAGGAATGCAGGTGTATACTGTTTCTTAGCACTTCTAGCTGTTCTGGAGTTGAGGGCAGGTGGTGCGAGGTCTCACCCCCACACTAACCTGCTTTTCTGGGCAAGCGTGGTCCAAGTGATGCTTCTTAGAATTATTGAAAAGGATTTCAGAGGTCATTTATCCCAGTCTCCCACCCAAAGAGAGAAATATCTTCTCCAAATCCCAAACAGGTGCTTAAGCATTACCTGGGCTGGTGAATCATCCATTCTCCCCCACAAGACAACTCATTCCAGCCCTGAGAATCTGTATGAGAAAGTTTCTCATTATATTTAGGAAAGTTCTATGCCTCTGTAATTTTCACAGACTGATCCAAATTTCCATTCTCAGAGCACTACAGAGTAAATGATTTCCATCCTCCACTTCGTGGTTCCTCAGGTATGTATTTGAAGCCAGCTCTTCTGTCCCCCAGTTCTCCTCCTGTCTCTTTCTGCCTCTTCCCTTGCCTTTGTCTAGGAGAGACATCCCTCCTCCCTTATCCTTGCCTCTGTGCCAGCCTCACCCCCTGGGTTGTGATGTTTCCATCAGTGGTCCAGTTCAGCAAATGTTGTCATGTAACTGGGTTGCTGCCAGCAGAGGATCCCTGCGAAGCTGTGCAGAGGGCTTGTTCCTGCTGTCTAACCTCTATACTTTGATTAGGAAGGTGGGTGTAATTCAAACTGTCCCATACTCAGCTACCAATTTCCTCTTTTCTAGGAACACATGATTCCTGGGCAGTGTTTATAATATCGGCAATTTATTGAGAGGCTGTCACGGTCAGCTTCTCAACATGTGTTATCTTTATCCTTGCAACATCTAAATGAGGTATGTTCTGTTATTCTTACTTATGAAAACTCAGGCAAAAGGACACATCCCCAAGAATATATTAACAGTAAACGGCAAAGCCGGAATTCACATTCTTTTGGCTCTGAGATTATGCTCTTTGATTTACACCGAGCCTCTATAGAGCAGGTGAATTTTCCAAACCCACAGGTTTTCAACTCCACCACATTTAATGTACAAGTTCAAACTACATCCCAACCTCTTGTTCTTCTACAGCTGCCAAATGAAGGCATCAAAATCTTCTTTCAGGGACTCCCCCCTCTTTGCATTCCAATGCAGGGGGTGTGAGTTCGACCCCTGACTTGGGAGCTAAGATCCCACATGCCTCAGGGCCAAAAAACCAAAACATGAAACAGAAGCAATGTTATAACAAATTCAATGAAGAATGATCCACATTTTAAAAAATACTTAAACAAAAAAGTTGTCCCTCAACTGAATCCAAGTAATGATACGGCTTAGATTTTATCCAACAGCAGACAATTTTGCACTCTGACATCTTGGCTGAATTCACCCTTATAGAAAAACAGATAAGACATTATCAGTACTGTGCAGGTGAAGGAAGTCCAGCCTAGAGCATGTTGGTGGCCAAAGCTAGAGAGCAGGACAGAACCTTCCGCTCTTCCTAGCCGTAGATGCTCTTCTCGGCTCTCGAGTTGTCCTTTCTACAGCTTCAAGTACCCAGTCTTCTCTGTTGTCTGTACTTCTGCTCCTCCCTGCCTATTTGTCTTTTTTATAAAATTTTAATTGAAATATAGTTGACATGCAGTATTATGTTAGTTTCAACTTTATTACCTAACAATTTTATATTTGCATACATAATGATTTTACATTTGCATACATAATGAAGTGATCACCATGATAAATCTGGTAATCTGTCCCCATATAAAGTTATTATAGTATTATTTCTTATGCTGTATATTATATCCCCATGACTTAATATATAACTGAAGGTTTGTACCACTTAATCCCGTGTCTCTATTTTATTCACCTGCCCCTCTCCCCCACTTCTGGTAACGACTTGCTTGTACTCTGATTCTATGAGTTCATTTTCACTGGGTTTTCTGTTTTGTTTTATTTTTTTGTAATTTTTTTTTGGCTGTGCAGGTGGGATCTTAGTTTCTGGACCAGGGATTGAACTCTGTGTTGGGAACATAGACTCTTAACTATTGGACTGCCAGGGAAGTCCCTGTTTTTTAAAGATATTTTTAGATTCCACATAAGTGAGGTTATGCAGTTTTGTCTTTCTCTGTATGACTTGTTTCATTTTGTATAACACCCATCAGGTCCATCTATGTTGTTAAAAATGGCAAGATTCCATTCTTTTTACGACTGAGTAATATTCCATTGTATATATACCTAATATGTGTATAAAACATATTTTCTTTATCCATTCACCAAGTGTCCCTGTTCACATCCATGGACACTTAGGTTGCCTCTATATCTTGGCTATTGTAAATAATGCAATGAACATTGGAAAACATGTCTTTTTAATAGTGTTTTTGTTTTCTTTGGGTAAATACCCAGAAGTAAAACTATTGGATTATGTGGTAGTTCTATTTTTAATTTTTTGAGGTGGCTCCATTTGGCTTTCCATAGTGGCTGTACCAATTTAAAATCCCACTAACAGTGCACAGGGTCTCTTTCCTTCACATCCTTGCCAGCAATTGTCATCTTTTTGACAGTATCCATTCCGACTGATGTGAAGTGATACCTCATTGTGATTTTGATTTGAATTTCCCTGACATTTGTGATGTGGAGCATCTGTCCATGTACCAGTTGGCCATTTGTATAACTTCTTTGTAAAAATGTCTATTCAGGTCCTCTGCCCATTTTTCACTTTTTTTTATGTTGACTTTCTTTGTATATTTTAGGTATTAACCCCTTATCAGGGGATGTATCATTTGCAAATGTCTGTCCCAGGAGCTGAGTATGCTCTCAGCAGTTGTGAGTCACTAGACTCACACCAGGGACGGAAGTAGAGGCGAGGAGGAGTGGGGCAAGGGAAAAGTTCAGAAGTTGAAGGAGAAAGTACAGGCAGGACAGAGGAGATCTCATTGTTTTCCAGTGTGGGGATGTACGGGTCCAAGACAAAGGGCCAGAAAGCCCTCATTGTTCCTCTGGCCTAAGTAGGATGCAAGAAATTGGACTCATTTCTTTGGATTCATGTGGGAAGTCCTGGCTCTGTCAGCTAAACTTCAGCTATAACCTTTCAAATCATGACTGATGGGAAAATGAGGTCTGCCCTCAACAGCTTCTCCAAGAACACGGAGTCTGCTGATTAGAAGGCAACTGGGAGCCAACAGAACCAACCTGCTCGGGACCCGGCACCTCCTTTTCCCACCCACATGATGGTTTCCTGTACATCCATTCACCATCCATTCAGCCAGTCAGTCACCCATCATTAATTCATTCCAAACCCTTTGAGTGCCCACCATGTACCATCCCTGTACCAGGCTGGGAGGATAAAAGACAAATAGCAGCTAACCCCTGACTTTCAGGAGCTCACAGTCCACACAGTTATGGCTGCCAAGCAGGGGCTTAATGTAAATATATTGAATAAATATCATAGAAACATATGAATAATTACAGTAAAGGATTATAAAGCACAGTTCCTGTCCTTCCCACTTTTATGGATTATGCACCTAGAATTGCTGAATACATCAGTAGAAAAACCTAAATTTCTCTTAAGTTTGTATGCTTTTCCCTCCCTCGCTCCCTCCCTCTCTCTCTCTCTCTCTCTCTCTGACTGTGCTGAATAGCTTGTGGGATCTTAGCTCCCAGATCAGGGATCAACCCAGACCCGCAGTAGTGGAAATGCCAAAACCTAACCACTTTAACAGCAGGGAATTCCCACTTTTCTCATTTTTGTCAGTAATGAGCATGTAATGCTTTGAGGGCAAGGAGAAAAACATAATCTAATAGATAAGGTTTGCATTAAAAAGGCACCTGAAATAAATAACATTTGGTCATAAAAGACAACCTAAAGAGATAACAGTTGGGGCACAAAAATGACAACCTGAATTAAAAACATCAAAGGATGTTAAAGTTGGAAATGAGTTTCCAAGACAGCCAGTCCAGTAGTTCTAATCTATTTTGAATTGTGGAGTCCCATGTCTCAGAAAAGTGGTGGGTTTTCTCCTCAAAGAAATACAGCTGTGCCCAAAGGCAGAAACACTAAACTGTGTAGTTTCCAGTGGGGGCCACAGAGTCCCTGAGTTTATTCGTCTCAAGGACTCTCCCATTCCCAGTTTAGAACTTCTGTAGAGTTCAGTGCCCTCACCTCGTTTACCAGACATAGTGGAATGACTTCTTAAAGCTCACAGTGCCAGTTAGTGAAAACATCAGGCAGTTTGATTTTGAGAAAGAACTTAAAAACCAGCTGCCTGGGTTCAAATACCGACTTCACCAAGTAGAAAGGGAATGTTGCCTGCCATTCCAGTGAACAATGAATGTTTGTCCCTGCACCCTACTCCCCATCAAGCCACCAGCTATTGCAGCCACCCTCCCACACACACCCACAGTGCACCCCAAGGGGAATTCAGGATGGAGAAAAACAGGAAGCAGTCTGTGCCCTGGATACTGGCCCTAGGTAGTTAAGATGCATACATTGTATCTATGAAATTATTTCAACGAGCCCAGATTCTTACTGTACATCTTCCCATACACAGAAAAGCACTGAAATCATTCATTTGAGGTTCTGTTTTGTGTGTGTGTGTGTGTGTGTGTGTGTGTGTGTGTGTGTGTGGTTAATCTTTTGATGTTCAACTACATGTTTTTTGGGGTTTTCTTTATTGTTTGTTTTTCTTTCCCAGCAAAAACTCCTATATATCCTGACTCTTCCCTTACCTTTTTGGAACAGTTCCTCAGTAGACCCCATCATCTACTCTGAGAGGCTGTCTGCCAGGCTATAGTCTTCCTTAAGATCCCCAAATAAAACTTAACTTAATGCTTAACTTAATAAAACTTAATGCTCAGCTTTTAGGTTGAGCATTTTTTTTGGCTACTTGACTTTCAAGTAAGTCAAGTAAAGTAAGCCACTTTACTTTTTTATGCCTTTGTTTTCTCATCTGTAAAATGGGGATAATAGCAACCTACTTCATAAGGTTATTGTGAGGACTAAGAGTTCATCTAAGTTAAAATTTTGAGCTGGGGTGAGCAAACTGTTTATATAAAAGGCTAGATGTTAAGTATTTTAGGCTTTGTGGGCTGAGGAGCAAAATTCAAGGCTATTTTGGAGACATCTGTAGAATTATCTGGGCTCCCCTGGTGGCTCAGACAGTAAAGAATCTGCCTGCAATGCAGGAGATGTAGGAGACATGGGTTCAATTCCTGGGTCAGAAAGATCCTCTGGAGGAGGGCACAGCAGCCCATTCCAGTATTCTTGCTTGGAGAATTCCATGGACAGAGGAGCCTGGCAGGCTATAGTCCGTGGGGTCACAAAGACACGACTGTGCAACTAACATGATAATATAGAAATATTTAAAAATGTAAAATACATTCTTAGCTCATGTACCATACAAAAACAAATACCCACACAAAAACAGGATTTGGGTCACAGATTTATAGTTTGCCAACCCTTAGCTTAGAGTAGCACCTGGTACACAGTAAGTATTCAATAAGTGCTAGCTTCTACTCTTCAGCCTAATCCAACTCAGGGCTCTTTCAGCTGCCAGGGTCTCCTCTAGGGAGCATAAATGACAACGGGAAACAAGGGGCTGGGTGACCAACTCAGCCAAGACGTTTGTCACAAATGAGCCCAGGTTTCCAGGTGTATGGAATCTCCTGCTCCTCCCCGGTGCGGGAGACCCCATTTGAAACCCCATCCATGTCCAGCTTAAGTAGGCAAAATGGCCAACATGCTATAATTATTCTCAGGGAAGCCTTGAGTCAGATGCCACCATCATGAGGCAGGGAAAGGTAAGAGGGGCTGGAATGGGGACCACAGGCCTTGGTTTCTGGGCATTTCTGCCGGGTCAGCCACCTTCTTCCCACACCTACCCTACATTAGAGCAGCCTTTCCTGGGGAAGCTCCAGGCACAAACTCAACCACAGTTGGTGAGTTAGAATGGACCCCATCATCTACTCCTAATTGCTTCATTTTACCAATAGGAAAACTATGGCCCAGGTTGGGGAAGTGACTTGCCCAAGATCAGATAGCTACAATGGGATTAGAAAACTTTAGCCTTGCCTTCCAGGTCAGTGCTTTTCCCCTGCCTGCATTAGTGCTGGTTTCTGTCTTTGGCACATAATGGAAACTACCAGAGCAGTTGTCCAATCCAGTCTTTGGTGCTCATCAGAGTGCAACTGAAGTCAACTTGGATCCAGCCCTTTGCAGACTGTTTGCTCTTGTTTATAAACATTTCCTGATCTCCTTCTACGGGCCATGCTCTCTACTGGATGCAAAAGATGAAAAAAGAGCCAGTTTCTGCTTTTGAGAACCTCAGCTCACAGTTCAGTGTGATTATTGTTACTCAATAGTTGGTTTGTGCATTTGTCCATTCAACAAACATTATTAAATATACATGTTGTATCAGGCACTGCAACAGATGCTGGGAATACAGAATTAATAAAGGCTCTACCTTCATGGAAATGATAATCTAGTATAGGAGATAAACAACAGTAATGTGCTGGTGGGCTTCCTTGGTCAAGAATCTGACTTCAATGCAGGAGACCTGGGTTCAATTCCTGGTTTGGGAAGTTCCCCTGGAGAAGGGATAGGCTACCCACTCCAGAATTCTTGGGCTTCTCTGGTGGATCACACAGTAAAGAATCTGCTTGCAATGCGGGAGACCTGGGTTCAATCCCTGGGTTGGGAAGATCCCCTGGAGGAAGGCATGGCAACCCACTCCAGTATTCTTGCCTGGAGAAAAATCCCCATGGACAGAGGTGCCTGGTGGGCTACAGTCCATGGGGTCGCAAAGAGTCAGACACCACTGAGCGACTGAGCACAGCACAGAAGTATGCTGGCAGATGTGTAGCAACAGGTTCTCCAGAAAAAGAGGACCATAATCTGCAGCATTTGCTTATTTTCTTGTTGAGAATGCTCTCCTCATGACTAATTTCAAGCTACCAACCTGGCATGATGGAACACTGGTTGAGAAAGATGCACACTATGGCTCTTGCAAGCGGGTGCAAGCCGGCTGCCACACGGCACCACGTGGACACTGAGCAGGGCCTCGAGAGGCAAGAAGCAGACAGAGGGGATGGAAAGTGATGGAGGGCTGGCTCTTTTAGACAGGCTGTTCAGGGCAGCCTTTTTTGAGGGGGTGAGATTGGACTGGAGACCTCAGTGAAATGAGGAAGGCGGTTATTCAGTGAAATTTTAGGAAATGAGAACCCCAGGCAGAGGGGACAGCATGTGCAAAGGCTCTGAGTCAGGGCCATGTTTGGGCTGCTGGGGCAATGGTGAGAAGTCTAGTCTGCAGGGAGCACTGGTTTTATGGGAGCTCGTGGAAGGGATGCTTGCATCCAATAGATACATGGGACAGTAGTAGAAGGAGAGCGTTGATGTCAGTCTTCATAGAGAAGGTGACTTTGAAGGGGACCTTAAAATTAGGAGTAGGGACTTACCTGGTGATCCAGCGGTTGTTAAGACTCGGCACTTCCGGTGCAGGGAGTGTGAGTTCGGCCCCTAATCCGGGAACTAAGATCCCACATGCCATGTGGTGTGGCCAACACTTTTTTCAAAAATTAGGAGTAATTGTTACCTGAAAGGTGGGGGTTTGGGCAGAGATGCAAAGAGAAGGGAGTTGTGGGGTGAAATAATGGTGTAGGCCAAGCCCCTGAGCTACTGAAGTGGGTAACAGAATAGTTTGTGGGGTTTGGAGTACAGCCAAGGCTGCACAGGTGAGCGAGAGCCACAGCACAGAGGGCCTTGGGCTAATGACAGGTTTCCACTAAGGTAAAGATGTGGATGCACTCTTAGTCTGGAGAGATCACTAAGGCTGGAGGCATTTATGAAGGATGCATTTGATGGGGAGACAGGAGTCAGCTCTGAAGGCTCCCAGTGCAGAATAAAGAGGATGAGGGCCTGATTTAGGACAGAGAGGAAGGGATGGATCTGAAACCTCACGTCTCTTTCATGATTTGCACTAATGACTTTGGAGCATGCCATCTTTCGACATCTTCGCAGCAGCCCTGGGACACATGGGTGGGTGAGTTAAAGATGGTGGCCTGTCTTTGACACCCCTCCCCACCTCTTCCCCTTGCATCTGGGCTGGCCTTGTGTCCCACTTATAACCAGTGGACTGCAGCACCAGGGGCCCAGAGGGACTTCCAAGGCTAGGTGAGAAGCCACCTTTCCCTTTCTGCCTTGATCTCTCGGCATGCTTACTCTGGGGGAAGCCAGCTGCCATGGGAGAAGTCTGACTACCTTAAGATCAGTGTGCTGTGAAGTCCCAGTTAGCCACGTGGAGAGGCCAAATGGCAAGAGAGTTCCCCACCCAGCCCAGGTGCCAGACAGGTGAATGAAAAAGCCACTGTGAATACTGAGCCTGTCCAAACTTAGGATGACTCCAGCCCAGTTGCCATCTGACGGCAACTGCATGAGAGCATGAGCAGGAACCACCCAGCTGAACCAAGTCAGCCCCAAACCCTAAGAGGTAAGAATTGCTGTTGTAAGCCATTATGTTTTGGGATGGTGTGCCATGCAACAATGCGTAATGAGAGCACGTGGTATTATCCCCACCTGGATGGGGAATTGAGGCTCACAAAGATTAGGAGGACTGAACCAAAGTCACAAGACTGGTAAGTGGCAGAGCCAGAGCTAAACCCAGGTGTGCTGACCTTTAGGACTGCTGTTTGAACTCCTTCCTGCTGTATCATTACCACCCCTCCCAAGCCCTGGGGCCAGAAAGGCCAGGGATGAAGGTGACCAGCCATCTGTGTCTTTTTGCCAGCCCAACCGGGAGGGCCACTCATGATGTTTATACAGCCTTGTTCTCTCGGGAGTAAGAGAAAGGTGTCCCCCCAGAAGCCCAAGGCCCTTGGGTGTCTCTTCCTAGCATGTCCCCATGTTCTCTCCATTCAAGCCCTGCTTTTAACCAGGGGCCGCATGGGAATTAAGGAACTCACATTTGCTGAGCATTATCTGACTAAGCTTCTTTGACATAGTGCTTACTCATAAAATCTGTGCAGCAAGCCTATTAGATAGGAACAGCCACTATTCGTGGGGACATGGAGGGGAAGGGCCTTGTCCAGATTTACATGAAGAGTGAGTTTCAGAGCCTGGATTCCAACCCAGGTTTGTCTCCTCTACAATTAGCACTCCATCCAGAGGAAAATGGGACTAATGTTACAGGACAACGTGAGTCGTCACATGGTTTAGCAGGCAGGCCAGCACAGTGCCTGGTGCATTATAGATGCTTGTGCTTAGTCGCTCAGTCATGTCCGAGTCTTTGCAACCCCATGAACTGGAGCCTGCCAGGCTCCTCTGTCCATGGGGATTCTCCAGGCAAGAATACTGGAGTGGGTTGCCATGCCCTCCTTTAAGGCACGGACTCGATGGCCGTGAGTATGAGTGAACTCCGGGAGTTGGTGATGGACAGGGAGGCCTGGCGTGCTGCGATTCATGGGGTCGCAAAGAGTCAGACACAACTGAGTGACTGAACGGAACTGACCTGATCCCCCTTTCCCCTCTCACTCTCCTAAGTGGCTCAGTGGTAAAGAATCCGCCTGCCAATGTAGAAGACGCAGAGATGTGGGTTCAATCCCGAGGTTGGGGAGATCCCTGGAGAAGGAAGTGGAAACCCACTCCAGTATTCTTGCATGGAAAATCCCATGGACGGGGGAGCCTGGCGGGCTGCAGTCTGTAGGGTTGCTAAGAGTTGGACACGACTTAGCCACTGAGTTCACTCGCTTGCTCTCTCTCTCTACCCCTGCTCCATCCCAGAGAAATATATGACATACCAAAGAGCAAGAATAATCCTTGAGTAGGAAAATAATATTTATTGAGGCTATGTGTTATAGACTCAGGGATTATCTAATTTAATCCTCACAAATATGCTATGAATTAGGCACTGTTATTAAAATTCCACTCTACAAATGATGAGGTCAAGTCTCAGACAGATAAGTAAATTGCTCAAGACCACACAGCTAGTAAGTGACAATTCAGGTGGATCTTGGTCTATTTGATTTAAAGTCCATGCTCTTAAACAGTAACGGCTGCCCCAGCCCCTGAAGAGGGATTCCTGTGTCAAATGCACGCCTGGCAGGATGCCTGCTGGACAAGGACTGGGCAGGTTGTTTAACAAGGGTACTGACCTGGGGAAGGAATGAGGTCACATTCCAGGAGGCTGAGGCAAGGCAGTACATGCATCATTTCAAAAGACCTGCTCTCTTGGGGAAAACTAGCAGGGTTGGTTATCTATGCCAAATTAGAAAACTAAATACAAAAAAGGGATGTCAGGACTGAGCAAAAGACCCCAACCATCCAGGGTCAGAGGCCTAAATAGGACCAGCCACCTGGAGTCCCATGAGTCTAGGCCCCCAGGCAAAAGTTATGGGTCACAAAGAGTCAGACGTGACCGAGCAACTAAGCGTGTGCGCGCGCACACACACACACACACACACACACAGAGGCACACACACACATGCACACACACATGGTAAACAGAAGAGCCCCACTTGTTGATACTCAAGGACCATAGTAGGTAAGTTCCGGCACCATCTGAGAGCCTCTTCATATGGTGCCTACAGAAGCCACAGACTGAATCTCCAACATCTGTTTCACCCCAGCTGATGGGCCTGAGAGAATGAAGGTAACACCGTCTTCCTTTCTAGATAGATATGGGGAGTCCCCTGAGTCCTGAGGAAGGCCTCTTGGAGATGCCAGTTGAGAATCTTTCATGGGTATCTAGCCTCTTTTTCTTGCTCACTGGATGGGAAAGCAGATATGTGTCCTGATTGCCATTGGCAACCACTGTATGAACACGAGGGGAGCCAGACTTGGAAGAACAGAGGGGAGAAGTGGAAAGAAACTGGGACCACAATAGCATCATCAGATTTCTGGATCATCCAGCCCTGAAGCCCACCCTGTTGCTGGACATCTGCTACGTGAGCTAATTCATTTGCTTCTAGCTTAAGCCAGTTTGGGCACGATTTGTAGCTGCCGAAGGCAGCCTAATTAATGCTATAGTGATTTTCTCTGAGATATGGACATTGGGTTGGTAAGTTTGATTTCTTCTATTCGAGTTCATTCTGAGAGCAACCTAGCTCACTTGCCACATTTAAAGCCCTAGAATGGAGAATGGGTGAGAAACCATTTTGATCCAGCTGTCATTTAAACCATAAATTTGACTAACTACATAAAATCCATGAAAGCTATGCTTCTAAACTATAAAACAGTGCTACAAATGAATATTAATAGCAATAATTATAAGAGGGATAATGAATATCATTGAGGAGTTACAATATGCCAAGCATTGTTTTAAATGTTATTTAATTCCCACAGCAATTCCATGTAGTTAGAGATATTTTAATCTCCATTTTATAGAGTGGAAGCTAAGACAGGGAGAAATGAGGTTAATTTTCCTAGGTCACACAGAAGCAAGTGGTAGAACTGGAATTTAAACTGAGAAAGTCTGATTTCAGAGCACTGCCTCTCAATCACTATTCTAAACCAAGGAAATAATAGCACTGAAAGAAAAAATAAAAGCTTTTGTAAGGAATCCCCTGGCAATCCAGTACTTAGGGCTTCAAGCTTCTACTACAAGCGGCACAAGTTCAATCTCTGGTCAGGGAACTAAGATCCTGCAAGCTGCATGACACAGCTGCTTTTTAAAAGTGGCCTCCAAGTTCTTTGACACACCTCCCATCCAAAAGTGATGCTCCACGGCCCCTCTCCTTGCTTCTGGTCTCTGAAACTGCCTGACTCATAGGATATAGATGAGACACGCCCCATGCCTTCTGAAGCTTGAGCCTTTGCCTCCCTCTTGGAAACCAGAGGTCATATGGTGAGGAAGCCTGGTTACACAGAGGGGTGTGTTCTGGCAGAAAGCCCAGTGGAGGTGTTAGCCAACAGTCAGTATAAAAGCTGACTCCAGGTGCAGCCACCATCTCACTGGAACCACAGAAATCGGAGATCAGAAGCCCTGAGCAAGAAACACCTCACACCTCACTGATCCCTGTCAAACCCCAGAACCACAAGCGATAGGAATAAAATATAAAATAATTGTTTTTTTAAAAAAGGTTTTGTAGAGTTGTTAGTAAGGAAGGAGGATTCATAGGTGGGCTGGATTGGCGAGGTGAAAAGATCAATCATGAAACCAGGGGAGGAAGAAGCACAGGTAAATTCTCAGCATCTTACATGTTCACTGATGTTTTATAAGTAGCTCTGTTATATATTCACATAGACACACACACACGCTACAGATTTCTTATTAATACCTCTTTCCCACATGACTGCAATCTAGAAAATTTTAGTTCCTCTGACTATGGTAGTGTATCTTTGGAGGAAGAGTGACCTACAGGTGTCAAAACCAAGCTTCATAGCATAAGGCTCCCCCTTGACTAGCCCAACCTCCCTTGTTCTTTCCTCCCCCTGGTCTGTCACTGAACTCACTGAGCCAACAATTTCAGTAGTAAAGTCAGTTCTTTGGAGCAAGAGGCAGAAGGGCTAGAAGTCCTGAAGTGAGCTTTGCATTCATTTGAGACAAGATTTTGGTCCATCCAATGTCACTGATTCCTCTCTGCAAGGAAAGGAGATTCTCATACACTGATGTGCCAGAACCTTGGCTTTACTGTGGCAAACACATAGCTCCCAGACAGGCTCTTTCTTCAGAGAAGTATGACTTTGCAGTATTATGGCTAGACTATGGCTACAGTGGGAGAAGGCAATGGCACCCCATTCCAGTACTCTTGCCTGGAAAATCCCGTGGATGGAGGAGCCTGGTGGGCTGCAGTCCATGGGGTTGCCAGGAGTCGAACACGACTGAGCGACTTCACTTTCACTTTTCACTTTCATGCATTGGAGAAGGAAATGGCAACCCACTCCAGTGTTCTTGCCTGGAGAATCCCAGGGACAGGGGAGCCTGGTGGGCTGCCGTCTATGGGGTCACACAGAGTCGGACACGACTGAAGCAACTTAGCAGCAGCAGCAGCAGCATGGCTACAGTATTACAGACCCAATCCTTACGGGGGAACATGTTGTCAAGTCAAATCCTTTGAGAAGTCAATCTGTGTTCCAAACAGACCTGTCCAGGAGCTATATGGGAAATGTTCCTTCTCTGAGATTCAGCTTGTTCTGAGAACTAGACAGTGAGCAACCTCTGAAAAAGACCATTTTGCATCTTTTAAGCTCCCAAGCATCTGATTATCTCCAGCCTCCTCAAAGTCAAGTACTCCAGGGAGCATGTCCTTATTGGAGACAGATACCCGTGAATGCCTTTTCATACTGTTCACAGGATTCTCAAGGCAAGAATGAAGTGGTTTGCATTCCCTTCTAGAGTGGACCATCTTTTGTCAGAACTCTCCACCATGACCCATCCATCTTGGGTGGCCCGACATGGCATGGTTCATAGCTTCCCTGAGTTAGACCAGCCTGTGATCCATGTGATCAATTTGGTTGGTTTTCTGTGATTGTGGTTTTTATTCTGTGGTTTTTATTTATGTCTGCCCTCTGATGGATAAGGATAAGAGACTTGTGCAAGCTTCCTGATGGGAGGGACTGGCTGTGGGGAAAACTGGGTCTTGCTCTGGTGGTCAAGGCCATGCTCAGTAAATCTTTAATCCAATATTCTGCTGATGGATGGGGCTGTGTTCCCTCCCTGTAGTTTGGCCTGAAGTCAAATTGTGATAGGGGTAATGATGATAATGGCGATCTCCTTCAAAAGGACTTATGCCAGCATGCCACAGCTTCCTGGACTGTTGTAGTCAGTGCCCTGACTCTGTGGCAGGCCACTATCAATCCATGCCTCCACTAAAGACTCCCAGACACTCACAGGCAAGTCTGGCTGAGTCTATTGTGGGTCACTGCTCCTTTCTTCCTCCTGGTGCACTCAAGGTTTTGTTGTGCCCTCCGAGGGTCTGTTTCCTCAGTCCTGTAGAAGTTCTATAATCAAATCCCACTGGTCTTCAAAGTCAAATTCCCTGGAGTTTCTCTGTCCCTTTGCTGGATCCCCAGGTTGGGAAATCTGCTGTGGGCCCTAGAACTTTTGCAACTATGCAAGAACTTCTTTGGTATAATTGTTCTCCAGTTTGTGGGTCATCTGCTTGGCAGCTATATGATGGGACTAATGGTGACCTTCTCTAAGAGGACTTTTGCCACACACCGTGCCTCCCAGGTCTGCTGCAGCCAGAGCCCTTGTCCCCAAGGCGGGCCACTGCTGACCCATGCCTCCGCAGGAGACACTCAAACACTCACAGGCAGGTCTGGCCCAGTCTCTAATGAAGGTCACTGATCCTTTCCCAGGGTCCTGGTGTACCCAAGGCATTTTTTGTTTGCACCCTCTGAGTATCCCTGGTGGGTATGAGGTTTGATTCTAAATAAGATTACACTGCTCCTACCATCTTATTGGGGCTTCTCCTTTGTCCATGGATGCAGAGTATTTTTTTTTTTTTTTTTTTGGTGAGATCCAGTGTTCTCCTGTCAATGGTTGTTCAGCAGCTTGCTCCTTGGAAGAAGAGCTAAGACAAACCTAAGTTCAGTTCAGTTGCTCAGTCATATCCAACTCTTTGTGACAAACCTAAATAGCATATTAAAAAGCAGAGACATTACATCGCTGACAAAGTTCTGGATAGTCAATGCTATGGTTTTTCCAGTAGTCATGTATGGATGTGAGAGCTGGACCATAAAGAAGGCTAAGCATTGAAGAATTGATTCTTTCGAACTGTGGTGTTAGAGAAGACTCTTCAGAGTCCCTTGGAAAGCAGGGAGATCAAACCAGTCAATCCTAAAGGAAATCAATCCTGAATATTTATTGGAAGGACTGATGCGGAAGCTGAAGTTCCAATACTTTGGCCACCTGATGTGAAGAGCTGACTCATTTGAAAAGACCCTGATGCTGGGAGAGAGTGAAGGCAGGAGGAGGAGGCGACAGAGGACAAGATGGTTGGATGGCATCACTGACTAAATGGACATGCATTTGAGCAAGCTCTGGGAGATGGTGAAGAAGGTGGTGATGGGGAAGGGAAGCCTGGCGTGCTGTAGTACATGGGGTCCCGGAGAGTCGGACATGACTGAGCAACGGAACAACAACCAATTAATGGGGAATGCTGTTCTCTTAGGAGAATCTGGTTCTATTCAAGGTTGCTGAAGAAGATAATTTGGAGTGTGATGGATCTTTCTAGATGTTATTCAGGCCTGCCATATTTTATATATAGCAGTGTATTCACTCTTGCAAAAGAAATCACAAGAATCTGAAACTGCCTACCATGTCAAAGGAACCCTCCTCCAACTGATGTCTGTACTTGCCTGGTTACAAGCTCTCCCACAGTATTTATCCCCAGCCTGTCCTTTGTGCATTTATTTATTTATTTTTTTAGTACATTCATTAGTTTCCTAGAAAGAGACTAAATAATGCCACGCATGGAGCAAGCTATTGAGGGTACAAGGGTCAGCCAGATAGATGTAGTGTCAGCCATCATGGAGCTTAGCTGGAAAGACAGACAAGTTCTTGGAGAAGGAGTATGGTGAATGCATAATTTACTATGGAAAATTACAAAGCAATAAGGATATTATCAGCAGTAGAGATGAGATGGGGGTCAGGGAATGCCTGCTTAAGTAAGTGAAGTCTAACCTCAAACCTGAAAGACGAGTATTATTGGGCCAGGTGCCACACTGAACCTGAGACTTGACATGTCCCAGAGTTAGACCCTGAGAAGCAAGGCACAAACTATTCTGCACTATTGTCCCTAAGTCTCTCTCACAAAACCCTTACTTTAGAGAGTTCAGTCCTCAGAATGTGTTTTCTTTTTCTCCCTCTGTATCAATTGCCCCCAAACTCTCATGCCAGCAGAACTTTCCATTACCCATTTGTTTCTGGGAGAATATCCTTTTATTTCTTTTTAAAAAATCATTTGTTATTTTTTTTTTTTGGTTGTGCTGGGTCTTTGTTGCTGCTCCTGGGCTTTCTCTAGTTGTGACATGCAGGGGCTACTCTTCATTGCAGGACTCAGGCTTCTCACAGTGGCGGCTTCTGTTGCTGCGAAGCACAGGCTCTAGGTAGTTGCCGCACGGGGGCTCAGTAGTTGTGACACACAGCTTAGTTGCTCCTCGGCATGTGGAATCCTCCCAGACCAGGGATTGAACCCGTGTTCTCTGCACTCACAGGCAGATTCTTACCCACTGTACCACCAAGGAAGTCCTCCCTTTATTTCTAGTCTCTCTCTCTCTCTTTTTATTTTTTTTTTTTGTACTCTATAACCTTTTATGTTTCAGGTGGTTTCCTCGCAACAAGCACCACTATCCAACCATATGGTGTGGGAAGGAATATGGACAATTCAAGAGAAAAGAAATGACACTGGAGATAGTCTATTTAGATGATGGACGGATATTAGATGATTTGTCCCATATCATCAGGTCTTCACAGAGAGAGTTGAGGACTCTGAGTCAGATCTTCTGACCACTCTTTCCATTCTGCCTTTTGGTTGACAATCTAGTTTCCTAACTTCCCAACTTTTCCAAATCCCATTTACCCTGGAAAGCTTTCTCAGAAGATAATTATGTGCCTTGGGAATGCTGAGCTGTTCAGATGTAAGGATACACTTTCCAAAGTGCTTAGAGTTGTAATTTGTCCTCTGGGTTTCCCAGTGCCCAGCGGTCTGTATAGCCAGTTAATTAAAAGCCATCTTGCAATTACAGAAAATGACAAAGGAGCAGCTTGATCAGATTTTTACTGTGGAACTCTATTCTTTACATTTTTTGCCCCAAAGTTCTGCTTTTATTCTTAATTCCCTCTCCTCTGAAATCCTGATGCCTGAATTCACAGACTCAGTCAACATAGGATGTCTAGTTAGAATGTCAAAACTAACATGTCCAAAATGAACTTTCTTTCCTAGTCTTCTCCATCTGGCAGTACATTCTTCCAAATCTGGGGATCATTCACGACTCTACTGTTTCTCTCATACCTCACATTCACTTGACCAGCAAATTGCATCTCCTGTATCTCTGTAATATCTTCTGGACCACCTGAGCTTCTCACCTCCTCTGTGAAAATAAGAGGGCAGCCTCACTAAAACGGAGTCAGGAGGCCAGAAGGAGGCACTCTCACACAGGTACCACTTGGTATCAATACAGAACCCAAAAGGAAGAGACAGATCTTGGGACTTCTCCCCATTGTTCTGTGGTTAAGAATCCACCACGCAATGCAGGGCACATGGATTCGATTCCTGGTAGGGGAATGAAGATTCCACCACATACTGCGGAGCAGCTAAGCCCCCATACCACAGTTAGAGAGTCTGCACAATGGAAGGTCCCAGGGACACAACAAAGATCCCATGGGTGGCAACTGAAACCCAACACAGTCAAATAACTATTTATTAAAAAAAAAGAGAGAGAGGCAGATCTTACATCTCCAACAGGAAGTGACACTACTTTACAATTGGCAGCAGGAAGAAAAAGATTTTCTCCTTACCTGTCAGTAGCTCAGCCAATGAGACTATCGTTACTCACCCAATGAAAAGCTATTATACTTTGACATAAAGTCCAAACAAAGGATTTTTTGTTTATAACAGCCCCTCCCATTTCCCCCTCCTCCTCAATAAAAGAATTTCCTCTCCTTTGCTTTACTGAACTTGCATGTGGTTTGCCATAGTTGCGTGTCCTCAATTGCAGTGCTTTGATGCTCCCAAATAAACCAGTTTTGCTGGTAAAATAACTGACTGCTTTATTGTTTTAGGTTCACACCTCCAAATCTACTACCTTTCTCCAAACCACCATTACCTTTGCCTGGACTATTTCAAAATCTTCTAACTCATCTTTCTGTTCCCATTTTTGCCCAATGCATTAGGTAGTATCAAAGGGGAGCAGTTAGTCACCGCCAAATATGCCCCTTTGGCATATGAATTATTTTAGGCTGGTTATTCTTAAGAAATTGCAGACTTACGAGAAGCTCTGAAAACCAAGTAAAAGTTAGCCATTTTGTAAAAGACATCTACGTTTACAAGGACATTTTACATTTGTAAGGTTGTTCTGTTTTTAATTCTTGTCTGCACTAGGTCTTCGTTGCTGTGTGTAGGCTTTTCTCTAGTTGCAGCGAGGTGGGGGGCTACTTTTCTGTGCGGGTGCTTGGGTTTCTCCTGGTGGTGGCTTCTTGTTGTGGAGCATGGGCTCTAGGTACATGGGATTCGGTAGTCATAGCACGTGGGCTCAGTAGTTGCGGCACATGGGCTTAGGATGGGTCTTCCTGGACCAGAGAGCAAACCCATGTCCTCTGCACTGGCAGGCAGATTCTTAACCGCTGGACCACCAGAGAAGTCCTCCCCTAACATCTATCTGTAGCTGAAGATGGTATTTAAGGTGATGGCTTGGGCCATTTCAATGAGTTTTTACTCAGTTTTCCCGGGTTTCTCCTATGTATGCAGGAAATGTACGTTTTACTAAACTTTCTTTTTCTTCTGTCAATCTGTTGTTTTATAACAGGGGGTATCTCAGATAAGAACCTAAAAGGGTAGAGAGAAAATAATTTTTTCCTCCTCCACAGTTTATATATATGGTTAGTATATAGATACACATGTATAGTACAGAGTTGGTATATGTATTTAGATTTAATTACTCTAACAGAGACCCAAATAAACAGTGGCTTAAACAAGCCAAGGCTTTGTTTGTCACTCATGTAGCTATCTGGGTGGATGCAGTCCTGGCTTGTATGACAGCCAGGCTTCTTGTTTTTGTGGCTCCACCCTCCATAGGGTATTTCCTTTGAGCAGCATAGCTCACCATCCTGTTCACTTTTAGTTCCTCCAGCTGGGAGGAAAAAATGGAGAAGAGGAGGACACACCTCTTTTCTTTAACTGTGGGGCCCACACATTGTGCCCACTTCGAATTAATGCATCAGTCAGAATTTAGTCAAACCTAGCCGCATCTAGCTAACTGGGAAAACATTTGTTCTGCTCAGCCAGGTGTCCAGTTGCAATCAGAGCTCTGATGCTATAGAAAGATTGAGAGGATATTGGGATTTCTGTCATACACATACCCCTATGATCTGTTTTCCCTACAGCGGCCAAAAATGAACATGGTAGAGCAGAGATCAAGGCATGTCACCCAATGAATGACATCATGACACTCAACAAATATTTTAGTGATTCACTTAGTAAATATCAGGCCTGGAATCATAGTCTATGTAAGTTGGAAAGAACCTCATAATATTCATCACAGTGGTTTTCAAAATTATTTTAGACCAAAGAGTCTGTTCCTATGTGTGTGTATTTAGAGAAAATCTCATGAGGAAGCTTGTAGGTAAAATGGATTAAAAATCATGGTGCTCTGGATAAAATCAGGGACAGCACAAAGATCTGTGTGCTTTCTCTTTTCCGTCTCAGCTCAAATCCTGTTGCAGATGCAGACTGACATCCCCAAAGTTCTTCTGACCACAGTTTGAAAACAACTGATTCCAGCAGAAAAACCTTCCTTTTCCAGATGAAGAAACTGGGACCCAGGGAACAACAGGAATTACCGCTGAGTGTGGCGTGGAGTTGAGTGCTTCACACACTAAGCTCACTTCACCCAAGTCTGCCAGGGAGTGACAGCTGAGGCTGGAGGCCAAAGATGCTTGTTTCAGGCTCCGGGCTCCTCAGCTGTAGTGAAGAGAGATTGCTGTGCTTAGAGGAAAGCCTGCCTAGTCAGGACTGGATGATCTCCTGGGAGCACAGTTCATGCAGGCCAGCAGGGATTCCATAAGGTTGATACTTGCCATAACCTCATGCCTCTTTAAAAAAACACATCCTGTATCCATGTCTCAGTACCTCCAAACTGCCACTGTGGTTTTCTTTTAGGGGGAAGAGGTAAAGAGACATGTCGACTAGAAAATACAGTCACAACCTGAAAGTAGAGAGTTATTTTATTTGGTGGGCATGTTTAGGACTCTGAGCCTGGGAGACAGCATCTCAGTAGCTCTAAGAAAACTGCTCCAAGGAGACAGGAGGGGAAGTCAGGCTTTATACAAGTTTGCAACAAAGGGAGCAGATAGTCTGAACATCAAAGATCAGGTATCAAGTTAAGGAAT
This sequence comes from Oryx dammah, assembly GCF_014754425.2. Lineage (NCBI taxonomy): Eukaryota > Metazoa > Chordata > Mammalia > Artiodactyla > Bovidae > Oryx > Oryx dammah. Next base: position 85,315,623 of record NW_024070212.1, on the reverse strand, counting down.
TTAGCATTCTATGTATGGGAAGATCCAAGCCTCTGGGCTCACTGAATTCATTCCTTTCATAGGTACTTCAGCTCAGTTCAGTTCAGTTCAGTCACTCAGTCGTGTCCGACTCTTTGCAACCCCATGGACTGCAGCCCACCAGGCCTCCCTATCCGTCACCAACTCCCGGAGTTTATTCAAACTCATGTCCACTGAGTCAGTGATGCCATCCAACCATCTTATCTTCTGCCTCCCCTTCTCCCACCTTCAATCTTTCCCTGCATCAGGGTCTTTCCAAATGAGTCAGTTCTTCGCATTAGGTGGCCAAAGTATTGGAGCTTCAACTTCAGTATCAGTCCTTCCAGTGAATATTCAGGACTGATTTCTTTTGGGATGGACTGGTTGGATAGCACTTCAGTTTTGGGGGGTCATATCCTGTTTCCTTGTTCACCTTAAGGAGTGGCAGACGGCTACTTCTTGCATTCCCCAGAGCTCCTCAGCAGTCACTTTTGGGGGTGGCAGCATCTGCTGGGTCACAGTTTGGGGAACCCTCATTCACATTTGGAGGCCAGACATCACTGATGGCTATAACATTTATTGTTTATTGAGACAGCAGGAGATATTTTCATTTCACAGATGGGAATCTTGAAAGGACTTCTTTTCTTGATCTAAACTAGCCTTGAAAGCTTGGGCAAGTTATTGACTCTGATAATAAAACCTACTTTAAAGAGTTGCTGTGAAGCTCAGAATGTGATGCGGTCTGCAGACAGCAGTAGAGATATGGATGCAGTTGTTTTTGCTTCCTGAATAGCAGCTATGAAGGAAGGTTGGGATAACTTAGAGACAGTGTAGGACAGAACCTCTCAAATGTAAAGGCATTCGAATCACCTGAGGATCTCACTAAAAGGTAGATTCTGGCAAGGAAATTGGGGACAGGGCTTGAGATTACTTTTTTTTCCCCCTTACTTTTTGGCCCTGCCCATGGCTTGAGGGGGATCCTAACTCTATGATGGAACCCTTGCTCCCTACAGTGCAAGCAAGGTGTCCCAACCACCAGCCACCAGGGAAGGCCCTAGATCCCTCCTTTTTAACAAACTTCCGGGTGAGGCTGTTAGTCACTCAGTCATGTCTGACTCTTTGCAACCCCAGGGACTGTAGCCCACCAGGCTCCTCTGTCCACAGGATTTCCCAGGCAAGAACACTGGAGTGGGTAGCCACTCCCTTCTTCAGGGACCTTCCAGCCGAGGGGTCCAAGTTGGGTCTCCTGCATTGCAGGCAGATTCCTTACTGTCTGAGCCACCAGAGAAAAGAGACCCCATGTGTGCAGGGGTCAGGCCAGCCTGAATCCCGGCTTCTCCACCACCCTCAGCTGTGGGCCTTGGGCAGGGCCAAGGGCTTTTTGTAAACGACTGAACATTATCAGCTTTGCACCCAGTCCTCCAAAAACCCGGGTTCACCTCCTTCCTCCCTGCAGAACAGAAGACAAAGCACATCTGGTGTGGAGCAGGGCCCAGCAGAGTGGGTACGTGATCCTGTCACCTTTTCTCAATACGCCTCCTCCACCAGCCCCAGATCCTGCTCAGTTTCTCCTGCCACCTGTTTGGTTTGGTTTCAGTATCCTCCCTTCACTTCTCTGGAAAAGAGATAATGCTTGGCTTTCAGGTTTGTTGGGAGGATTAAAGGCGATCTCTGGTGTTCTCGGAAGCAGTTCCACCCGGCCCCAACCACCTCATCGCGCTCTGTCCTCTCCCAGCCTAGGGTTTGTCTTCTGCTCTCTATCACAGGACCCCAGTGTCACCTCCCTCAAAGACAGCATGCCCCCCCCACCCCTTAGGCATTTCTTTCAGGCTCAGAGAAGGGCAAAGCACTGCGTACTAAGTTACCTCAGTCATGTCCGACTCTTTGTGACCCTATGGACTGCAGCCCACCAGGCTCCTCTGTCCATGGGATTCTCTAGGCAAGCATACTGGAGCGGTTGCCACGCCCTCCTCCAGGGGATCTTCCTGACCCAGGGATCAGATCTGAATCTCTTATGTCTCCTGCATTGGCAGGCGGGTTCTTTATCACTAGAGCCACCCGAGTCCCTGTCTACACCAAGGGTGCCCTGCCTTCTATCCCACTAGGAGGAAGTAGCTGAATCCTTGGGCATTTTGTCTAGGCTCAGACACAGGCAAGACACTGGGCTGGACCAAAACAACACTGAGAGTGGAACCAAGCTCCTGAAAAGTGGAGATGAACCATCCGGAGGCATGGCCATCAGATCCCCCAGATAACCTGGGACCTGTGTGCTGGCTGGGAAGCTCACTTCCTGTTCCGTGTCTGCCCAGACCTGTGATAGGGGTGTTATTTTCACCCTTGGTAGGTAACTAAACCGAGGCTATGACCAGAAACCCACAGCTGAGCAGTGCAAGACTCAAGCCCAGGCCCTGGAGGTTTTATCTTCGTCCTAGAAATAAGCTTTTTATCTTAGAGCAGGGGTCCCCAACCTCCGGGTTGCAGACCAGTACAACCTGTCAGATCAGTGGAGGCATTAGATTAGCGATAAAGTGTGCAATAAATGTAATGTGCTTGAATCATCCAGAAACCATCCCCACCTCCCCTCTCCCATCCATGGAAAAATTGCCTTCATAAAACTGGTCCCTGGTGCTAAAAAAGGTTGGGGACCACTGAGAGATGCAGGCTGTCCTGTGGTTCTGATAATCTGTGGATTTGCTTACGTGTTTTACTGGAGGCAGGAATGGTCTGAGTTTGGAGGTAAAGCAAAGCTTTGGAGGACACATCCTGGTTTGAATCTCAGCCCTGAGCCGGTAACCGTGGCCTAAACTACCTCCTCTACAAAGTGGAATTAAAAACAAAAATTACCTACCTCATAGTGTTTCTGTGAGGATTAGTTGTGTTGATGTACCTGTCCCAGGACCTAGCACATAATAAGCACCTAAACACATCTCAACCATAATTAGTAATAGTACAATTGAATCCAAGTTCTCTCTCCCACTTCCATGATTTGCAATCTCAGGTAAGTGACTTGGCCAATATGAACCTTGGGTTCATCTTCTGTAAAATGGGAATAATACCTACCTCTCTCTGCCTTTGTACAGATTGAATAATCTGACTAAGCAAAAGGGTCTAGAAAAGTGCTTGATACTGTCAACAGAAAAAGAATCATCAGTGAGTCAATCTAAGAAAGGGAAAATTTTATTTTTGAGGATTATAATGTAAGAGACAGTCTTTCAGAAAGCTTTGAGCACCATTCTGCCCATTAGAGGTCAAAGCACAGTTATGTCAATTTTTGAGACAAAGGATTATACATCAGATGACATATTGCCAGTTTTTACAGTCCAGATCAGCATGTAGGAAGTGATTGCGGGTCATCATGACCCCTTACCAATTTAAGAGGGAAGGTTATCTTCTAAGGAGGTCTGGTTAATGCAGATGGACAGTATACACTAGAGGGATTTTTATGTTTATGTTTTCTTGTCTTGCCATAAAATATGAATTTTATTTCACCAATATGGTATAGCTGATCATGAGGAATATTCCTTGCTGACATTTGGTGTTTCCTTCCTGTGAAGGAGCCAAACTAGCGTAGCTTCTATTCTCTGGGCCTCTCTTCCTCTTTTCACTCTCTCTTGCTCTGGGAAGGTGGGTGACTCTTCACATGGTAAGTCTGCGAGAATAACTGGGCCTGCTCCGTGCAGCTCTGCCTTTTTCCTCCTGGAGCTAGCCTGCCCATGGGAGGATCCCCTCTGCTGTGATTCCCCCTCCCACCGCCCTACTGGCCCCTGACAGCCCCTCACCTGGGTAGGCATCTGCCTAATGCAATGGTTCCCTGACAGACCCATTTGGCCCTCAGACTAAGTTACATCCTCCAGCAGAGCACCGAGCATTACTAAAGGTGATATTTGGCTTATGTTTTTATTCTACTTATTTCTCAGATTGTTCAGAGGGTTATTTATTGGGACTCTCCTTGGAAGGATCTGATGGAAATATTTATACACTCAGTCTTTAACTTAGCATTCATTGGAATCTACTATGTACTGAAACTGAGCTAGAGATTATGAAATAAATGAGACAGTGCCTGCCCCTAAGATGCCCTGCCATGTACTGTGGGAAAGACAGGCATGTTCACAATGATGGACAGTGTGTGAAGTGTATGGGAGAGATACGATACCAAGTGAGCATCTAGGAGAGTACTTAACCCAGCCAGGGGAGTCTGGAGGGACTGCCAGAGGAGGTGATGTCTAAACTGAGTTTAAAAGATGAACATCTATGTGTGTAAAATGTGTAATAGAGCATCACAGGTTAGTGTCATTACCTACTTAAAGTCTGTTTTCCCTGCTGGACTGTGAGCTCCATCAAGGTAGAAACACATCTACCTGCTCACCACTTTGAGCAAGAGCCTGACTCATAGTAGGTGGCACTCATGGTAAAGAACCCACCTGCGAGTGCAGGAGACTGAAGAGACATGGATTCAATCCCAGGGCAGGGAAGATGCCCTGGAGGAGAAAATGGAAACCCACTCCAGTATGTTTGACTGGAGAATCCCTGTGGACAGAGGAGCCTGGCAGGCTACAGTCCATAGGTAGCAAAGAGCTGGACACAACTGAAGTGACTTAGCACAACAACAACAACGCTGACCCATAGTAGGTACTCAGTGAACACTGTTGAAGAAATAAGGGAGTAAGTCAATAAATAAATAAGATATGATGAAATTCTAAATTGGAGGGGTAGTGGGAAAAGGGAGCATGGAACGAGAACCAGACCCTAATTGGGGGATAGGGTGCTGCCCCCACCTTTGATCTGAGTTCCTGAGAAGTATGGGAGATGGGCTCAGAGATAATCTTGGCAAGGAATGGGAAGGGTGGTGTTTCCAGTGCCAAGAAAGAGTGGGGGATGGAGAGTCACAGGCAATAAGCTGGATGCATGACATTACCAACGGGGTGGGGTCGGAGCCAAAAGATGTGATCAAATGTCCAAATGCCCCAAGGAAGAAGTTCAGGAATGAGTTCCTTGACAGCAGGTCACTATAGGTCCCCCACTTGTCCCTGCCCAGCCTCCAGAGGAGGAGAGTTTTTAAATTGATGTAAGGTTGAGTCTCTAAATGAATAGAATTTCTCTGGGTTTTGTACATGTTTGAACATTTCCATTAAAATGTTTACAAATGAAAGGTACTCCATTGAAAAAAAACTTGGTTTTTAAGTAACAGAATTGTATTTTTAAAGACAGAATTAGATTGTGCTATTAGTCAAAAGTTACTGAAAACTAACAGAACCAGAAGATATTAAGGACATAACAGAAGCAGAAGATATTAAGAAGAGGTGATAAGAATAGACAGAAGAACTATACTAAAAAGATGTTTATGACCGAGATAACCACGATGGTGTGATCTCTCACCTAGAGTCAGACATCCTGGAATGTGAAGGTCAAGTGGGCCTTAGGAAGTATAACTACAAACAAAGCTAGTGGAGATGATGGAATTCCAGTTGAGCTATTTCAAATCCTGAAAGATGATTCTGTTAAAGTGCTACACTCAATATGCCAGCAAATTTGGAAAACTCAGCAGTAGCCACAAGACTGGAAAAGGTCAGTTTTCATTCCAATCCCAAAGAAGGGCAATGCCAAAGAATGCTTAAACTACTGCACAATTGCACTCATCTCACACACTAGCACTGTAATGCTCAAAATTCTCTAAGCCAGGCTTGAACAGTACATGAACCATGAACTTCTGGATGTCCAAACTGGATTTAGAAAAGGCAGAGGAACCAGAGGTCAAATTGCTGACGTCTGTTGAATCATAGCAAAAGCAAGAGAATTCCAGAAAAACATCTGCTTCTGTTTTATTGATTACAGAAAAGCCTTTAACTGTGTAGATTACAACAAACTGTGGAAAATTCTTCAAGAGAAGGGAATACCAGATCACCTTACCTGCCTCCTGAGAAATCTGTATGCAGGTCAAGAATCAACAGTTAGAACTGGACTTGGAACAACAAACTGGTTCCAAATTGGGAAAGGAGTAGGTCAAGGCTGTATATTGTCACCCTGCTTATTTAACTTAAATGCAGAGTACATCATGTGAAATGCCGGGCTGGATGAAGCACAAGCTGGAATCAAGATTGCCGGGAGAAATATCAATAACATCAGATATGCAGATAATACCACCCTTATGGCAAAAAGTGAAGAGGAACTTAAGAGCCTCTTGATGAAAGTGAGAGTAAAAAAGTTGGTTTGAAATTCAACATTCAGAAAACTAAGATCATGGCATCCGGTCCCATCACTTCATGACAAATAGATGGAAATAATGGAAACAGTGAGAGACTATTTTCTTGGGGTCCAAAATCACTGCAGATGGTGACTGCAGCCATGAAATAAAAAGATGCTTGCTCCTTGGAAGAAAAGCTATGACCAACCTAGACAGCATATTAAAAAGCAGAGACATTACTTTGCCGACAAAGGTTCATCTAGTCAAACCTATGATTTTTCCAGTAGTCATGTATGGATGTGAGAGTTGGAGTATAAAGAAAGCTGAGTGCCGAAGAATTGATGCTTTTGAACTGTGGTGTTGGAGAAGACGCTTGAGAGTCCCTTAGACAGCAAAGGAGACTGCCTCCTTGAAGGCAGGGTGAGAAGGGGATGAAAGAGGATGAGATGGTTGGATGGCATCACCAACTCGATGGGCATGAGTTTGAGCAAGCTCCAGGAGTTGGTGATGGACAGGGAAGCCTGGCGTGCTGCAGTCCATGGGGTTGCAAAGAGTTGGACATGACTTAGTGACTGAACTGAACTTAACTGAACTGAACACTAAGTAATCTAGCCAAGATGCCCTTAAGGGAGCCATTACCCAGTGAGAGAAGGGGATCACTATAGCAGCATTAGGAAGCAACATTTGGAAAAACTAAAATCATTTCATATGTATACCCAGCCATTCAAGACTCCCTCTAAACCTGTTACAAACTGAATTTCTATCAGCAGAGAAGAAGCAAAGAAAAAAGCATGGTAACTAAAAAACAAGATGCAAGAAAGATGGCCAAATAACTCAGTCTTCAAAGAAATGTAATTGATTTAAATCCTCCAAGAAAAGAAGACATACTTGACAGAGCGACCATTTTCTTTTCTTGGCTCCCACACATCCCTCTCCTGGCACTGCCCCAACCTCACTGGCTGCTCCTTCTCACTCTTCTTCTCTGGATACATATTCTCCTCCAGTTCTTGAATTATTGAAATTTCTCATGGCTAATCCTCCCATCTCTTCTATCTAATCTATACTCTTTCTAGTGCCCTGGCTTTAAATAACATCTGATAAGTCCAGATTCACATCTGCTCATACCTCTCCCTTGAGCTTCAGACTTATTTTTCCATCTTACTTGATATGTGCACTTAGTTATCTAATAAGCCTATCAAAACTAGTGGAAACTACAGAACTATTGAAATTTTGCACCTGTCCACATTCTTTCCATCTTCCCGACCCAGCAGATGGCACCATTTTCTCAGTTGCTCAAGCCCAAAGTCAAATATCATTCTTAGTATCTCTCTTTTTCTCATGATTCTGGTCCATGCCTACCCCTTAAACCAGTCTCCTTTGATTCTTCACCTTACTCACCCCATTCCAGTCACACTGGTCTTTTCACAATTCCTAGAACACACCAAGCTTGTATACACCTCAGGGTCTTTATGCATATTCCTCCCCTGCTTATAATGATATTCTATTTGATCTCATATGGCCCATTCCCCCACTTCCTCCTTAGAGGATTCTTGCCTGACTACCCTAAAAAAATACAGATCTCTCCCCCCATGCTATTCTCTATTCCTTTGGCCAACTTTCACATTCTTTTAATAACACTTTCCACAACCTCAAATTGTAGACTGCAAGGAGATCAAACCAGTCAATCCTAAAAGCAATCAGTCCTGAATATTCTTTGGAAGGACTGATGCTGAAGCTGAAACTCCAATGCTTTGGCCATCTGATCCGAAGAACTGACTCATTGGAAGAGGCCCTGATGCTGGGAAAGATTGAAGGCAGGAGGAGATGGGACGATAGAGGATGAGATGGTTGGATGGCATCACCGACTCAATGGACATGAGTTTGAGCAAGCTCTGGGAGTTGCTGGTGGACAGGGAAGCCTGGTGTGCTGCAGTTTATGGGGTCACAAATAGTCGGACATGACTGAGTGACTGAACAACCTCAAATGGTATTTCATGTGTATTTGTTAACTAGTTTTCCAGTCATTTCTCCTAATGACAATGTAAGCTTCATGAAGGCTGAAACTTTGTCTTGTTCACCATCAGATTCCCCGTCACTGGAACAATGCCTGGCCCAGAGAAGATACTTCAGTCAGTGTTTCTCAGATGAACGAATGCATGAGCAAACAAAGGTGATGAATGAAAGAAGGCAAACCTGTTAGGGGCTGGATCAGGTCAGTGTAGCAGGGATGGGGAAGGGAGGGAAGATGAGGGAAATTAAGATGATCTGGGAGGAATCAGGGAATAAACAAGTCTGACTTGGGTGACTGGGTGTTGGTGCCATATTCTTTTTTTTTCATTCTTTTTTTTTTTTTTAAGACTTTTTATTTTACATTGGAGTACAATTGATTAACAATGTTGTGTTAGTTTCAGGTGTCCAACAAAGTAATTCAGTTGTACATATACACGTATCTATCCTTTTTCAAATTGTTTTCCCAATTAGGTTGTTACAGAGTATTAAGCAGAGTTTCCTGTGCTATACAGTAGGTCCTTGTTGGTTATCCATTTAAAATATAGCAGTGTTTACATGGTGCCATATTAAAACAAAACGCTGTCTTGCAGGCAAAGGAGCCGATTCATTCATTCGTTTATATGTGTATCTGGTCTACCACCTGTTCCACATGTAAGATACCTGAGAGCCAAGTTGATGAGAAGATTTTCCTAGATTCACACAGCAAATTGCTTAAAATTGACAGTTCATTAAAAAAAATTACACCTCAGACAGTTTTCTTGAATTTGCCATCACTCCCCAAAAATAAGCTTTCAAAGGCTTCCGCATGTGCATATCAGGTAAGGAACTGCTCAGGGAGTGGGATGCTGCTGTGTAGCATAGGGAGAGCACAGCTTGGTGCTCTGTAATGACCTCCAGGGGTGGAATGGGAGGCAGACACAAAAGGGAGGGAGTATATGTATACAGAGGGCTGATTCATATGGCTGTACAGCAGAAGCTAACAAAACATTGTAAAGCATTTACACCTTAATTTTTAAAATTATTTTTTAAAAAGACACTGCTCAGAGATCTCCCAGAAAAAGGAAGAAAAAGGGAAAAGGTGGTGGCTTTTCCTTGTTATCTTCCATCGACAACACTCACCATCTCCAGAGAGGTGAGGCCAAGCTTTCTCTTCTCAGCTTTGCTGCTGCCTGATCTCAGCTTCCTCCCCAGAAGCAAATGGGCTATTGAGGCTGTGGGTGTGTGATGATGTATATCTAAATAATGATGGCCCAGAACTTTGGAAAAGCAAAAGGCTCTGTGAATCACTGTTATTAGTCCTTCAGAAGTAAGAAGACAGGCATGCTATCTCACTGGAGAAGTGTGGGTTACATCAGAGATAATGAAGTTAAGCATGACATAGAAGAGATCCTTAGCAAGTAGAAAGTCTATTTCTTTACTATGCAGTTTACAAAGTGTTTTAAAATAAATCATGCACTGAAGCCTCACAGCTACACTTTGAAGCAGATGTTATTATTCCAAATTTACAGAAAAAGAAACTGAAGATTAGATATATTAAATCACTTCCCTAAATGTCACCCACAACAATTTACAGAGCAGAATTCAAACCTGCGTATCCAACCTGATATTCAATCTTAGTCAGTTTTCTCTAGACTGGTAGGTTCTAAACATCAGAGCTGGGCTGTCTAAGTAGGAATCATTTTTGGAGTTTGTTAAAAATACAGATTTCTGGGCTCCTCTCCTAAAAAGTCTTGACTCAACATGTTTTTGAAGCCATGTTCAATGAATGAATATCTTCATTAAACACCTATCTTAGTTAGCTTGGGCTACTATAACAAAATAATATAGAATGCATGGCTTAAACAACATTTATTTCTTATAGTTCTTGGGGATGAGAAGTCCAAGATCAAGGTACTGGCAGATTTGGTTCCTAGTGAGAGCCTACTTCCTAGTATACATGGCCTTTTCTCTGTGCGTGTATGTGGTGAGAGAGGCATCTGTCTTTCTCTTCTTGTTGTTATTCAGTCACTAAGTTGTGTACAACTCTTTCAACCCCATGAACAGCAACACACCACCCTTCCTGTCCTTCACTATCTCCCTGAGTTTGTTCAAACTCATGTCCATGGAGTCAGTGATGCCATGCAAGCGTCTCGTCCTCTGTCATCCCCTTCTCCTCTTGCCCTCAATCTTTCCCAGCATCAGAATCTTTTCCAATGACTTGACTCTTTGCATCAGGTCCTTCCAATGAATGAATATTCAGGGTTGATTTCCTTTAGGATTGACTGGTTTGATCTCCTCACCATCCAAAGGACTCTCAAGAGTCTTCTCCAGCATCACAGCTCAAAAGCATCAGTTCTTCGGCACTCAGCCTTCTTTATGGTCCAGCTCTCACACCCATACCTGACTATTGAAAAAAAACCATAGCTTTGACTATACAGACCTTTGTCAGCTAAGTGATATCTCTGCTTTTTAATACACTATCTAGGTTTGTCAAAGCTTTTTTTCCAAGGAGCAAGCGTCTTTTAATTTTGTGGCTGCAGTCACTGTCCGCAGTGATTTTGCAACCTAAGAAAATGAAATCTGACACTATTTCCACTTTTTCTCCGTCTATTTGCCATGAAGTGATAGGACTGGATGCCATGATCTTAGTTTTTTGAATGTTGAGTTTTAAGCCAGCTTTTTCACTCTCCCCTTTTGCCTTCACCATAACCCGTCTGTTTTGGGGAGCCCTGCATGGCATGGCTCATAGTTTCATTGAGTTAGACAAGGCTGTGGTCTATGTGATCAGGTTGGTTAGTTTTCTGTGATGGTGGTTTTCAGTCTCTCTGACCTCTGGTGGAGAAGGATAAGAGGCTTATGGAAGCTTCCTGATGGAAGAGACTGACTCAGGGGGAAACTGAGTCTTGTTCTGATGGTCAATGCTCAATAAATCTTTAATCCAATTTTCTGTTGAAGGGCAGGGCTGTGTTCCCTCCCTGTTATTTGACCTCAGGTCAAACTATGGTGGAGGTAATGAAGGTAATGGCAACGTTAAAAATGTCCAATGCACACACTACTAGACTCAGTGCCCCCAGCCCTGCAGCAGGCCATTGCCGACCCATGCCTCCGCCAGAGACTCCTGGACACTCACGGGCAAGTCTGGGTCAGTTGCTTGTGGGGTCACTGCTCCTTGATCCTGGGTCCTGGTGCACAAGGTTCTGTTTGTGCCCTCCAAGAGTCACTTCCCCAGTCCTGTGTAAGTCCTGGCGGCTCTATGGTGGGTTAATGGCGACCTCCTCCAAGAGGGCTTATGCCATACCCAGGACTGCTGCACCCAGAGCCCCTGCCCCTGCAGCAGGCCACTGCTGACCCGCACCTCCTCAGGAGACACCCAAACACAGCTCTGTCTCAGTCTCTGTGGGGCTCTGGGTCCTGGTGCACACAAGCTTTGCTTGAGCCCTCTGAGCGTCTCTGGCGAGTATTGGGTTTGATTCTAAACCCTAGTTTGCCCCTCCCACCATCTTACTGGGGTTTCTCCTTTGCCCTTGGACATGGGATGGGCACAATAAAGGACAGAAATGGTATGGACCTAACAGAAGCAGAGAATACTAAGAAGACATGGCAAGAATATACAGAACTATACAAAAAAGATCTTCATGACCCAGATAATTACAATGGTGTGATCACTCACCTAGAGCCACACATCCTGGAATGTGAAGTCAAGTGGGCCTTAGGAAGTATCACTACAAACAAAGCTAGTGGAGGTGATGGAATTCCAGTTGAACTATTTCAAATCCTAAAAGATGATGCTGTGAAAGTGCTGCGCTCAATATGCCAGCAAATTTGAAAAACTCAGCAGTGGCCACAGGACTGGAAAAGGTCAGTCTTCATTTCAATTGCAAAGAAGGGCAATGCCATAGAATGTGCAAACTACTGCACAATTGCATTCATCTCACACACTAGCAATGTAATGCTCAAAATTCTCCAAGTCAGGCTTCAACAGTCAACTGTGAACTTCACATGTTCAAGCTGGATTTAGAAAAGGCAGAGGAACCAGAGATCAAATTGCCAACATCAGTTGGATCATAGAAAAAGCAAGAGAGTTCCAGAAGAACTTCTACTTCTGCTTTATTGACTACACCAAAGCCTTTGACTGCGTGGATCACAGCAGACTGTGGAAAATTCTTAAAGAGATGGGAATACCAGACCACCTAACCTGCCTCCTGAAAAATCTGTATGCAGGTCAAGAAGCAATAGTTAGAACCCGACATGGAACAACAGACTGGTTCCAAATTGGGAAAGGAGTATGTCAAGGCTGTATATTGTCACCCTGCTTATTTAACTTCTATGCAGAGTACATCATGAGAAACACTGGGCTGGAAGAAGCACAAGCTAGAATCAAGATTGCCGGGAGAAATATCAATAACCTCAGATATGCATGTGACACCACCCTTATGGCAGAAAGAGAAGAGGACCTAAAAAGCCTCTTGATGAAAGTGAAAGAGGAGAGTGAAAAGGTTGGCTTGAAATTCAACATTCAGAAAACTAAGATCATGGCATCTGGTCCCATCACTTCATGGCAAATAGATGGGGAAACGGTGGAAACAGTGACAGACTTTATTTTGGGGGAGCTCCAAAATCACTGCAGATGGTGACTGCAGCCATGAAATTAAAAGATGCTTACTCCTTGGAAGAAAAGTTACGACCAATCTATTAAAAAGCAGAGACATTACTTTGCCAACAAAGGTCCATCTAGTCAAATCTATGGTTTTTCCAGTAGTCATGTATGGATGTGAGAGTTGGACTATAAAGAAAGCTGAGTGCCAAAGAATTGATGCTTTTGAACTGTAGTGTTGGAGAAGACTCTTGAGAGTCCCTTGGATTGCAAGAGATCAAATCAGTCAATCCTAAAAGAAATCGGTCTTGAATATTCATTGGAAAGACTGATGGTGAAGCTGAAACTCCAATACTTTGGCCACCGGATGTGAAGAACTGACTCATTGGAAAAGAACCTGATACTGGAAAAGATTGAAGGCTGGAGGAGAAGGGGACAACATAGGGTGAGATACTTGGATGGCATCACCAATTCAATGGACATGAGTTTGAGTAAGCTCTGGGAGTTGGTGATGGACAGGGAAGCCTGGAGTGCTGCAGTCCATCGGGCTGTAAAGAGTCAGACACGACTAAGTGACTGAATTGAACTGAACTTTCACCTTTGTCGAGAGTTTCGTTAGTTGCTCTTTACTTTCTGCAATTAAAGTGCTATCAGCTGCATATCTGAGGTTGTTGATGTTTCTCCTGGCAATCTTGATTCCACCTTGTGAGTCATCCAGCCCAGCATTTTGTATGATGTACTCTACATAAAAGTTAAATAAGTAAGGTGACAATATACAGCCTTAAGTACTCCTTTCCCAATTTTTAATCAGTTCATTTTTCCATTTCCTGTTTTAACTCTTGCTTCTTGTCCTGCATATAGGTTTCTCAGGAGGCAAGAAATGTGGTCTGATACTCTTTAAGAATATTCCACAACTTGTTGTGATCCACACAGTCAAGGCTTTAACATAGTCAATGAAGCAGAAGCAAAACATTTTTGGAATTCCCTTGCTTTTTCTATGAGCCGGTGTATGTTGGCAGATTGATCTGTGGTTCCTCTGCCTTTTCTAAAACCAGCTTGTACATCTGGAATTTCTAAGTTCAGATACTGCTAAAGTCTAGCTTGAAGGATTTTGAGTATAGTTTTGCTAGCATATGAAATAAATGCAATTGTATGGTAATTTGAATCCCTGGTGGCTCAAATGGTAAAGCACCTGTCTACAATGTGGGAGACCTGGGTTCGATCCCTGGGTCGGGAAGTTCCCTGGAGAAGGAAATGGCAACCCACTCCAGTACTCTTGCCTAGAAAATCCCATGAATGGAGGAGCCTGGTGTCCATGGGGTCACAAAGAGTCAGATATGACTGAGCACTTCACTTTCTTTCTTTCTTTGGGATTGGAATGCTAATCACATCATGGGGCTCCCACCCTTATGATCTCATCTAAACCTAACTAACTTCCAAGGGTCCCACCCTCAAATACTATCACATTGGTGATTAGACTTCAACATACAAATTTAGAGGGAAGAACACAAATATTCAGCCTGTAATAACACCCTAGAAAATCTCCTGTGCAGCCTGGATGATAGCCAAATCCCTACCATGTATGGTAAACTATGCTGGATATAAGCTATAACAAAGGGCAAATAGTAAAGGGAACAAGTTTGACATATTTGTACCCTATAAAACTTCTAGTCTCTTAAGTGAGATGAACATATTCAATAAATACAAAAAACAAATAGATATTTTAAAGTTGATAAATATAGGGAAGATGATTAGAGAGTTAAAATACCTGATTTTGATAGGGGCATAAGGGAAATTTCCTTTAAGAAAATGGCACTCAGGAAGAGATCCAAAAAGATGATATGGGTTAGGTAGGCCAAGGAGGAGGTAGGGATTGTTTAAGGTAGAAAGAAAATATATGCCCATGGCCTGAAGCAGGAAGAGTGTAGCATGTTGAAGAAATTGGAAGAAAACCAGCGTCTGGGAAAAATGATGAACAGAGGGAGTGAGACAAGGCAGGAGCAGTGGGTGGAGGGCAGGTAATCAGTGGCTTTGTGGACCTTGGCAAGGGATTGAGACATTTATATATGATGGGAAGCCAACTGAGGACTTCATGTAGGGAAACATACAATTTGCATTTGCAAACTATTTGCATGAAGAATGAGGAAGGGAAGAAGGATAAGAGGGGATTCAGGGAGGTTTGTTAGGTACTTCCATCAGGAATCCAGGTGAGAGATGATGATGGTTTAGAGCAGGTTGGTTAAGTTGAGATGGAGGGAAGTAGATGGGTTTAAGAAGTATTTTGAAGGAAGAAGGAACATGGTTTAGGCAATATGTGAGGGGCAGTTATCAAGAAAGTTCCCAGATTTTTGTCATGAGTACTTGGAGTAAATGAGTGGATTGAGGATCATTTGTCTAGCTGGGCCAGTGGACAGACAGAGGTTATTTAGAGACATAGAAAGATTAAGAGTTTTTCATTTCTGACATACTAAGTGTGAGATGTGTATTAGAAATTCAAGTGGATGTATCAGGTCTTGACTGGAGACAAGTTTTGAAATTTTCAGGGCAGAGGAAGCATTCATGGCCAGAGAAGCAGATGAGGTCACATGGGAAGAAGTGCTTGGTGAGAACAAAGCTGTAATAGAGTCTTAAGGAACGGGACTAACAGAGGAGGCCAAGAGGGGCTCCTCTCAGCCCAGACTGGGGTGCCATGGCTTCTTGATCTACAAGAGGCCAAAGTAAAGAGAACTGTGATGACATTTGTTAAGCATTTGTCTAGATTGCCCAATTAACTGTAAATTCTTTGAGGATGAAGGATGGAATCACAGCTTGTTCAGTTCAGTTCAGTTGCTCAGTCGTGTCCAACTCTTTATGACCCCAAGAATCGCAACACGCCAGGCTTTCCTGTCCATCACCAACTCCCAGAGTTCACTCAGATTCATGTCCATCGAGTCAGTGATGCCATCCAGCCATCTCATCCTCGGTCGTCCCCTTCTCCTCCTGCCCCCAATCCCTCCCAGCATCAGAGTCTTTTCCAATGAGTCAACTCTTCGCATGAAGTGGCCAAAGTACTGGAGTTTCAGTTTTAGCATCATTCCTTCCAAAGAAATCCCAGGGCTGATCTCCTTCAGAATGGACTGGTTGGATCTCCTTGCAGTCCAAGGGACCCTCAAGAGTCTTCTCCAACACCACAGTTCAAAAGCATCAATTCTTCAGCGCTCAGCCTTCTTCACAGTCCAACTCTCACATCCATACATGACCACAGGAAAAACCATAGCCTTGACTAGACAGACCTTAGTCAGCAAAGTAACATCTCTCCTTTTCAATATGCTATCTAGGTTGGTCATAACTTTTCTTCCAAGGAGTAAGCATCTTTTAATTTCATGGCTGCAGTCACTATCTGCAGTGATTTGGGAGCCCAAAAAAATAAAGTCTGACACTGTTTCCACTGTCTCCTCATCTATTTCCCATGAAGGGATGGGACCGAATGCCACGATCTTCGTTTTCTGAATGTTGAGCTTTAAGCCAACTTTTTCACTCTCCTCTTTCACTTTCATCAAGAGGCTTTTTAGGTCGTCTTCACTTTCTGCCATAAGGGTGGTGTCATCTGCATAGCTGAGGTTATTTATATTTCTCCCGGCAATCTTGATTCCAGCTTCTGTTTCCTCCAGTCCAGCGTTTCTCATGATGTACTCTGCATATAAGTTAAATAAGCAGGGTGACAATATACAGCCTTGACGTACTCCTTTTCCTCTTTGGAACCAGTCTGTTGTTCCATGTTCAGTTCTAACTGTTGCTTCCTGACCTGCATACAGATTTCTCAAGAGGCAGGTCAGGTGGTCTGGTATTCCCATCTCTCTCAGAATTTTCCATAGTTTATTGTGATCCACACAGTCAAAGGCTTTGGCATAGTCAATAAAGCAGAAATAGATGTTTTTCTGGAACTCTCTTGCTTTTTCACAGATTAGTTATCCTGAAAACCTCAACGCCTAGCACTCTGGACACCTAAAATGAACCATGCACTCTGCCAAGACCTTCACAGTTGTCTTATCACTTAATGTTCCAAAATGATATCTCTCTTTTCAGGAGAGGCAACCTGAAGTTAAATTATTTGAGCAAGCTCACACAGCTAGTAAATAGCAAGGTCACATTTAGAGTCAAAGTCTATTGGACTGACAAATGTGACCTTTGAAGTCCAGGGGAAGAGACAAGTTTGACAGTACTCTGTGATAAGTGTCTTTTGGTGTCCATCTTGTCAATCTGAATGTTCTGATTTATGCCTTGTGTCCTATTTAATTAATCTTTCCCTACTCTTCTGTCATATAGATATTTGTTTGTACTGTCTTCAAAACACTGACAAAATTTTAAGTTGATCTGAAATGTTTGTAAATGAGGAAAAGCAAGGAACTAATTTCATTATTTTCTTGTGTGAGTTAATAGTAAGCTGTCCCAGAACCATTTATTAAAGGTTCTATTTAAAAGAACTTGCTTCCTCCACTGATTTATAATGTCACATTGGACATCCATTCATTCAATAACTATTTCTCATGTATCAGGCACTATTCAAGTCACTGAGCAAAATGTCGAAACTCAGAAGGCCAGGGAGATTGAAGCACAGTTGTAGTACCTGGAAGAATTTCACTGTGTGCATGCATGCTGTTACTTCAATTGTATCCTCCTCTTTGCAACCCGTGGATTGTAGCTCACCAGGTTCCTCTGTCCGTGAGATACTCTTTGCAAGAATACTGGAGTGGGTTGCCATGCCCTCCTCCAGGAGATCTTCCTGACCTAACGGTTGAACCCACTTCTCTTATGTCTCCTGCATTGGGGGGTGGGTTCTTTAACACTAGTACCACCTGGGGAGCCTGAATTTAAGTATACCTGAGCAGTTATAAGCATTTTGCAAAATATCTTATGCATTTTTAGCCATAAACTCAATACATAAAGATACATTCTCATTCTTTAGGCTCAATTTAGGTAGTTCCAACTCTAAGAAGCCTTCTAAGAATTCCCTAAGTTAAGTCCATTTTGGGTGAGGGTGGAGTGCTATTTAGCACCTTATGAAGTGTCTACTATAATATTGACCACATTAAGTCATTGCCTGTTTATTTATTTTCCTCAATGAAAAAACATCTTGAGAGCAGAGTTCCTGTCTTATTGATTTTAGATCCTTGGGCAGGATCCAAGTCCATATTTGTTAAATAAATGAATTAGTGTGTTACACTGTGTTTATACTTGTTTAACCTCAGGTGTGTGAGCTACCTTACTAGGGAGAACACCTTCCTGCTTCTGGCCAAGTGCAAATCCAGAGGATGATTGAGGAGGAAACTTACACCCCTTTCTGCCAAGTTCCT
The DNA here is from genome assembly GCF_014754425.2 of Oryx dammah. Classification (NCBI taxonomy): domain Eukaryota; kingdom Metazoa; phylum Chordata; class Mammalia; order Artiodactyla; family Bovidae; genus Oryx; species Oryx dammah. Next base: position 85,297,529 of record NW_024070212.1, on the reverse strand, counting down.
TTTTTAAAGGATGTGTTCCAGCAAAACTGGGGAGAAAAAAAAGACAGGAAATCCAGGCAATAGAGGATTCTACCCAGGAGAGCAACAAGAGGCTCCCCCAGATGGCTGCTGTGTGATAGCCCTTGAGAGTGACTTGTCTGGTGCAGGACGGAAGCCCCCAGAGAGATGGCCCCATGCAGAAACAGAAAGAGGAGGTGATACAGTAAATGGCAAATAGAATATCCAATATGAGGATGTTTGTAAACAAGAATCAAAGAGTAGGTAGCTGGGAGATCTGATGAAGAGTTTTTAAAAAACGAAAGAACCATTTACACAGTTATAAACCCTGATTTTCAACTTTACTTAAGCTATGGGATAGATGGGGAATGGGAGAGTGGTACAAGAATGCTAAGTGTGTGGATCATAATAGACAACAGATACTGTCTAAACTTGATAAAACAGGAAACAGTAAAATAACCTTACTGTTTAGAAATACAGAAGTAACTGGTGAGATCGCTTCATGAGTTAAATGAGGTTACCTTTGGAATGTGGAACCAAGGATAGACAAGGGCTTGCTGTGTTTCATTAGAATCCTCATGGTACTGTGTTGTTTTTTTCTCCCCACACATGATCTTTACTACTTCACAGTGTGTGAGAGCATGCTAAGTTGCTTCTGTCGTGTCTGATTGTTTGTGATGCTGTGGACCGTAGCCTACCAGTCTCCTCTGTTCGTGGGGTTCTCCAGGCAAGAATACTGGAGTGAATTGCCATACCCTCCTCCAGGGGATCTTCTCGACCCAGGGATCCTGCGTCTAACATGTCTCCTGCATTGACAAGCAGGGTCTTTACCACTATTGCCATCTGGGAAGCACCCATTTTACCGTATAGAGGACCTTAATTCATCACATCTTTATTATGTTTCTGTAGGATCATTTATCATCATTTTATCATCGCAATCATTACAGCCACCTTTCTGACCGAGATATTATTATCCTTTCTTGTAGAGATGAAGGATGAAGACTTGGATGAAAAATTCTTTGGCATCAGCCAATAACCCTACAAGACAGACTTGATGGAAAATACCCACTGTCTAAAAACAATACCCAGGACTCCAGAAAATGCCTCTCACTGGGCTTTGCCCTTGGCCACAGGGAGAGGCCTCACTCCCCCCTAGTGATAACAGGGGTCAATGCCTGCTGATGTGGAGACACAAAGAGCCAGCTCCCTTTGCCTTGACTTAGACAACCCTGAGGAACTCCCACAATGGCCAGTTTTCTATAGCATCTACTGAGAGCTCAGATGCAATCACATCTTGGCTCAGCTTCTCCCCCCACCCAATCTGGCTGTCCTCATTCCCTTATAGGTACCTTTCCTGAGAGCACGTCCCAGTCAATCTTTTGCAGGGCAACTCAGGCTTGGAGGGTGTCTCTAGGGAACTTAGGCTAAGTTCTGATAACATTACTGATTTGGAATTTAGATGCATTCATTCATTTTTTTCTCTCACTTTCCCCCCACTTTTTATGTTTTTATCTGGGTCTTCCTTGCTAGGCACGGGCTTTCTCTAGTTGTGGTGCATGGGGGTTACTCTTTACTGCAATGGGCAGGCTTCTTATTTTGGTGACTTTTCTTGTGGAACACGGCCTTCAGTAGTTGTGGTTCACGGGCTTAGTTGCCCTGGTGCATGCAGGATCTTCTGGGACCAGGGATCAAACCCTTGTCCCCTGCACTGGCAGGCAGATTCTTAACCACTGGTCCTCCAGGAAGCCCTACATCCATTCTTTAAACAGTTCTCCCTACACATTCTCTCTTTACCTTTTTACATAGCATTTACCAATATATAATATACTCTACATTTATTTCTTCATTATTTGCCTTCCTCTGTCCCTAGAGCATATGCTCCATGTAACTATAGACTTTGTTTTGCTCCCTGTTGTATCTCTAGCACGTAAAACAAGACCTGCCACTGTTTAATGATCAAGAATTTCTAAATTAATTCAATAAAGGCATTATTTGGGAACTGTGGAGGCAGCAGAGAGAAGTGGATAAGATCATATTATTTGGCAGCAAACTATTAACCTCAAATTTCTCGTCTATAAAATAAGGCAAATAGGACCTACCCAATGAAGCTTTAGAGATAATCAAATGAGGCAATACATATAAAACTCTTAGTTCAGTTCAGTTCAATTCAGTCACTCAGTCATGTCCGACTCTTTGTGACCCCATGGACTGCAGCACACCAGGCTTCCCTGTCCATCACCAACTCCTGGAGCTTGCTCAAACTCATGTCCATCAAGTCGGTAATGCCATCTAACCATCTTATCCCCTGTCATCCCCTTCTCCTCCTGCCTTCAGTCTTTCCCAGCATCAGGGTCTTTTCCATGAGTCAGCTCTTTGCATCAGGTGGCCAAAGTATTGGAGCTTCAGCTTCACCATCAGTCCTTCCAATGAATATTTAGGACTGATTTCCTTTAAGATTGACTGATTTGATCTCCTTGCAGTCCAAGGGTCTCTAGAGTCTTCTGCAACACCACAGTTCAAAAGCATCAGTTCTTTGGTGCTCAGCTTTCTTTATAGTCCAACTCTCACATTCATACATGACTACTAGAAAAACCATAGCTTTAACTAGATGGGCCTTTAGTGCCTAAACCATAGCTAGCTCTCAAACCTGTTGGAAGCTAATTATAATTCTGGACAGACCTCTCAAAAAAGACAATTATAAAAATCATGATTCTAAATTATTTTTTCTAGACCATTGGGCTAAAATACTGGGGGAACATACAATTAGGCAGTAATTATCTCTCCAACCTGCTGCAGGAATATTTTGCCTAATTACAATGTAGGTTTCATTAGCTGGTTCTTCAACATTCAGTCCAGTATATCAGAAGCCCATTGGACAAATTACCACCTTGTACTCACTGGGCACAGAGCCCTTCGTCTGAACAACTGAAGCTCTCAGGGCATATCATCGTCATTTGTAGCAGCCTGCAATGGAAGGTGTAATTTGGGAAAACTGGGAAGTTGATGAACAGGTTTTAAAGATAGGCAGTACAGAAACAAGAATATGAAAAGGTTTGGTTTGGGGCTTTATCATTTTATCTGCTGACTATGCCATCTTGAACAGGGGACCTATTCATACATCCATCCATCCACCCATCTACCCAACCACTCTACTAGACCCTAGAGATGGGGGTGAGCAATTTCAGCCACCAAGGAACAAACCCTCTAGGGGAAAACAGACAAAACCACAATTCATATCCGAGTAGTAAGCACTGGAACTCAGTCAAACGTGCTATGGGTATTAGTCCTGTGCTGGGATCAGGGAAAACAAGTGAAACTTGGTGCAGAAGATGATGCTAAATCAGCCAGGTGGAAAGAGCAGGAACAAAATTTCAGGCAGAAAGAGCAAAATAGCAACAAGGCTGGAATCTTGAGAGATGGGGCACATTAGTGAGCCATGAATAGCTGAGTAAAATTGGGATCAAGCCTGCAAGTTAGGAGAGCTGAGTTGAAAACAGTAGTCAAGATAAGCTAAAGGAATTTGGAATTTGTTCTTATAATAATGAGACATTGAATGGTTTAAAGGAGAACAGGGATACCGTTAAACTGGTGTGTATAGAGACCAATGTGTGATCTAGAAGGGAGGAAAACTATAGCTGGGACAGGGTAGGAGTGTGATTGAGAAGACAGGAGGTCGGAATAGCATCCATGCTAACACATTAGCTCAGGAGAGGTGATGAGGGCCTGACTTAACACAGCAAAAAGAGGTTTGGAGAAGAGGATCTGAGTGATACAGCATTCAAGGGAACTATATAGACAGAAGGTATGTGGGAAGGAGGGAGAGGAGTGCAGCCTGCTATGCAAGTTTGTGCCTAGCTGACGAGGTAGGTGGTGGTGCCATGAACTAAGATGGGCAATTCTGGAGGATGAGCAGGTCCTGATTTGGAACAATGGGGAATGGGAGCTCACTGAGTTCCTTTCTGGAGACAGGAAGGCTTGTGGGTCATGCCAGATGTCTGGAACAGGGCCTGGAGTGCAGAAGAGCACTTGGACTGGAAAAAATTATATATGTGAAAAGGTCTAAGAAATTAATGGAGAATCTAAAGAGGGAGGTAACTTTGTCATGCATTTGACCAACAAATAGTCCCTATTTAGCCTAAGTATTCAACAACTTAAAGAATCAGTAAGAAGACCAAATGACTTCATATGAAAACAGGTCAAAGGTATGAACAAGTAATCCCTAGAGAGGAATATGCCATCATCCTCCACAAAAAGATGCTCCAGCTCACTAGTCACAAGGAAATTATAATTCAAGCAACAATGAAATGCCCTTTCCCTCCCAGTTGACTGGCAACCATGTAAAAGTCTGACAACACCTGAGTAGGTATGGAGAATTAGGAGCTCTGATGCAAGGCTGGTAGGAGTGTCAGTGGATATTACAACTTTGCAGAGAACTTGGTGATAGCTCTAAACTTGGAACTTCATATATCTCTGATTTTACAGCCCCACCTCTCCAGGTGTGCATCCCAGAGATACTTGCAAGTGAGCATGGAGATATGTAAAAAGATATTAACAGAAGCACTGCTTGTATGGCAAAAAAAAAAAAGGAAATGAACTACATATCCATAAAAAGATAAGAATAACTAAATTGTGGTATGTTTGTACAATAAAATGCTATTAAGATGGATTAAAGTAAATCAACCCGTATCACTATGAAAAAATCCATAAGCCATCAATAAGAGATTGTCATAGTTCAGATTCCCAAGAAACCAGATCCCAATACTCTTAGATTTGTGTGCGAGAGGTTTATTGGGAAGTGCTCTCTGGACCAATATTTGTGAGGGGTGAGTGAGGCAGAGTTGGCTGGACACAAGAAATAGGAACAGAACCCTTAGCTTTCCCTGTGGGCATCTCTGGAGCTCATATGGCTATACTGCTTGTCTTAGTTGTCCAAGGGCTCTGGATATGTGTACTCTTGTATCCACCGTCTGGGATACAGGCTGCCCCCAGGCAAGTGATGTGGAATTGGGAGGGCAACTTCTCTTCGCCAAGAGCACTTCCTGTGCAAGACTCAGCGATCCCGTAGCTGAGGACTATGATGCCTCCATTCTGAAGGGAATCTGGCTATGCCCCATGGTATCCACTACAGAGGAGAGGTTAGGTAATAAGTCAAGGAGAGGGGATATTATTCAGTTCAGTTCAGTCGCTCAGTCGTGTCCGACTCTTTGCGACCCCATGAATCGCAGCACGCCAGGCCTCCCTGTCCATCACCATCTCCCGGAGTTCACTCAGACTCACATCCATCGAGTCCGTGATGCCATCCAGCCATCTCATCCTGGGTCATCCCCTTCTCCTCCTGCCCCTAATCTCTCCCAGCATCAGAGTCTTTTCCAATGAGTCAACTCTTCTCATGAGGTGGCCAAAGTACTAGAGTTTCAGCTTTAGCATCATTCCTTCCAAAGAAATCCCAGGGTTGATCTCCTTCAGAATGGACTGGTTGGATCTCCTTGCAGTCCAAGGGACCCTCAAGAGTCTTCTCCAACAACACAGTTCAAAAGCATCAATTCTTCAGTGCTCAGCCTTCTTCACAGTCCAACTCTCACATCCATACATGACCACAGGAAAAACCATAGCCTTGACTAGGCGGACCTTCGTTGGCAAAGTAATGTCTCTGCTTTTGAATATACTATCTAGGTTGGTCATAACTTTTCTTCCAAGGAGTAAGCGTCTTTTAATTTCATGGCTGCAGTCACTATCTGCAGTGATTTGGGAGCCCCAAAAAATAAAGTCTGACACTGTTTCCACGGTTTCCCCATCTATTTCCCATGAAGTGATGGGATCAGATGCCATGATCTTCGTTTTCTGAATGTTGAGCTTTAAGCCAACTTTTTCACTCTCCTCTTTCACTTTCATCAAGAGGCTTTTTAGCTCCTCTTCACTTTCTGCCATAAGGGTGGTGTCATCTGCATATCTGAGGTGATTGATATTTCTCCTGGCAATCTTGATTCCAGCTTGTGTTTCCTCCAGTCCAGCGTTTCTCATGATGTACTCTGCATATAAGTTAAATAAGCAGGGTGACAATATACAGCCTTGACGTACTCCTTTTCCTCTTTGGAACCAGTCTGTTGTTCCATGTCCAGTTCTAACTGTTGCTTCCTGACCTGCATACAGATTTCTCAAGAGGCAGGTTAGGTGGTCTGGTATTCCCATCTCTTTCAGAATTTTCCACAGTTTATTGTGATCCACATAGTCAAAGGCTTTGGCATAGTCAATAAAGCAGAAACAGATGTTTTTCTGGAACTCTCTTGCTTTTTCGATGATCCAGTGGATGTTGGCAATTTGATCTCTGGTTCCTCTGCCTTTTTGAAAACCAGCTTGAACATCAGGGAGTTCACGGTTCATGTATTGCTGAAGTCTGGCTTGGAGAATTTTGAGCATTACTTTACTAGCGTGTGAGATGAGTGCAATTGTGCGGTAGTTTGAGCATTCTTTGGCATTGCCTTTTTTTGGAATTGGAATGAAAACTGAACTTTTCCAGTCCTGTGGCCACTGCTGAGTTTTCCAAACTTGCTGGCATATTGAATGCAGCACTTTCACAGCATCATCTTTCAGGATTTGAAACAGCTCAACTGGAATTCCATCACCTCCACTAGCTTTGTTCGTAGTGATGCTTCCTAAGGCCCACTTGACTTCACATTCCAAGATGTCTGGCTCTAGATTAGTGATCACATCATCATGATTATCTGGGTCGTGAAGATCTTTTTTATACAGTTCTTCCGTGTATTCTTACCACCTCTTCTTAATATCTTCTGCTTCTGTTAGGTCCAGACCATTTCTGTCCTTTATCGAGCCCATCCTTGGATGAAATGTTCCCTTGGTATATAATTTTCTTGAAGACATCTCTAGTATTTCCCATTCTGTTGTTTTCCTCTATTTGTTTGCATTGATCACTGCAGAAGCCTTTCTTCTCTTCTTGCTATTCTTTGGAACTCTGCATTCAGATGCTTATATCTTTCGTTTTCTCCTTTGCTTTTCACCTCTCTTCTTTTCACAGCTATTTGTAAGGCCTCCCCAGACAGCCATTTTGCTTTTTTGCATTTCTTTTCCATGGGGATGGTCTTGATCCCTGTCTCCTGTACAATGTCACGAACCTCTATCCATAGTTCATCAGGCACTCTATCTATCAGATCTAGGCCCTTAAATCTATTTCTCACTTACACTGTATAATAATAAGGGATTTGATTTAAGTCATACCTGAATGGTCTAGCGGTTTTCCCTACTTTCTTCAATTTAAGTCTGAATTTGGCAATAAGGAGTTCATGATCTGAGCCACAGTCAGCTCCCGGTCTTGTTTTTGTTGACTTTATAGAGCTTCTCGATCTTTGGCTGCAAAGAATATAATCAATCTGATTTCGCTGTTGACCATCTGGTGATGTCCATGTGTAGAGTCTTCTCTTGTGTTGTTGGAAGAGGGTGTTTGCTATGACCAGTGCGTTTTCTTGGCAAAACTCTATTAGTCTTTGCCCTGCTTCATTCTGCATTCCAAGGCCAAATTTGCCTGTTACTCCAGGTGTTTCTTGACTTCCTGCTTTTGCATTCCAGTCCCCTATAATGAAAAGGACATCTTTTTTGGGTGTTAGTTCTAAAAGATCTTGTAGGTCTTCATAAAACCGTTCAATTTCAGCTTCTTTAGCGTTACTGGTTGGGGCATAGACTTGGATAACTGTGATATTGAATGGTTTGCCTTGGAGACGAACAGAGATCATTCTGTCGTTTTTGAGGTTGCATCCAGGTACTGCATTTCAGACTCTTTTGTTGACCATGATAGCTACTCCATTTCTTCTGAGGGATTCCTGCCTGCAGTAGTAGATGTAATGGTCATCTGAGTTCAATTTACCCATTCCAGTCCATTTTAATTCACTGATTCCTAGAATGTCAACGTTCACTCTTGCCATCTCTTGTTTGACCACTTCCAATTTGCCTTGATTCATGGACCTGACATTCCAGGTTCCTATGCAATATTGCTCTTTACAGCATCGGACCTTGTTTCTATCACCAGTCACATCCACAACTGGGTATTGTTTTGCTTTGGCTCCATCCCTTCATTTTTTCTGGAGTTATTTCTCCACTGATCTCCAGTAGCATATTGGACACCTAATGACCTGGGGAGTTCCTCTTTTGGTATCCTATCATTTTGCCTTTTCCTACTGTTCATGGGGTTCTCAAGGCAAGAATACTGAAGTGGCTTGCCATTCCCTTCTCCAGTGGACCACATTCTTTCAGGCCTCTCCACAATGACCCGCCTGTCTTGGGTTGCCCCGCGGGCATGGCTTGGTTTCATTGAGTTAGACAAGGCTGTGGTCCTAGTGTGATTAGATTGACTAGTTTTCTGTGAGTATGGTTTCACTGTGTCTGCCCTTTGATGCCCTCTTTCAACACTTACCATCTTACTTGGGTTTCTCTTACCTTGGGCGTGGGGTATCTCTTCACGGCTGCTCCAGCAAAGCACAGCCGCTGTTCCTTACCTTGGACGAGGGGTATCTCCTTACCACCGCCGTTCCTGACCTTCAACATGGGATAGCTTCTCTAGGCCCTCCTGTGCTTAGTGTCTGAATATTAACAGAGACTCTTCCAGGTGGGTAGGGGGAAAAGGCACTCTTGACAGAGGACACAGCCTACACAACCCACCAAACTATGAAAAGCTTTTCGGTGACCTGCTCCAGTCAAACTATTGAATCCTTTTGTCTTATTGGAGCTCTTGATATAGTGTGGGTATTAACTGATTATTTGAATTATAACTACTTCCCCTCAAACTTTCACTTGTCTTTCTATTTTAGGTTTTTGCTTTGGTTGAATAGGTCAATCTTTTTTCTTGTGGCTTCTGAATTTTGTGCTTTGCCTGAAATGCAAGTGTTCCAAGAACATTCTCCTGTGTTTTCTTGGATGATAATATTTCTACTCATGACAGACCCAACTTCATGGTAAAGGCCAGGAGACTGAGATCCCCTCTGTTCATACTTACACACTTTCTCTATCCTCATCTGTTTTGTTTTTTAATGTAGGTGTCTTTTTTAAAGTTTATTTTAATTTGGAAACTAATTACTTTACAATATTTTGGTGGTTTGCTATATATTGGTATGAATCAACCATGGGTATACATGTGTTCCCCATCCTGACTCTCCCTTCCAACTCCATCCCCATCCCACCTCAGGGTCATCCCAGTGCACCAACCCTGAGCACCCTGTTTTATGCATCAAACCTGGACTGGTGATCTATTTCACATATGGTAATATACATGTTTCAATGCTATTCTCTCAAATCATCCCACCTCGCCTTCTCCCACAGAGTCCAAAAGTCTGTTCTTTACATCTGTGTCTCTTTTGCTGTCTCACATATAGGGTCATCATTGCCATCTTTCTAAATTCCATATATATGCATTAATATACTGTATTGGGGTTTTTCTTTCTGACTTACTTCACTCTGTATAATAGGCTCCAGTTTCATCCATCTCATTAGAACTGATTCAAATGCATTCTTTTTCATTGCTGAGCAACATTCCATTGTGTATACGTACCACAGCTTTCTTATCCATCCATCTGCCGATGGACATGTAGGTTGCTTCCATGTCCTGGCTATTGTAAACAGTGCTGGAATGAACAATGGGGTACACGTGTCTCTTTCATTTCTGGTTTCCTCGATGTGTATGCCCAGCAGTGGGATTGCTGGGTCATATGGCAGTTCTATTTCGTTTTTTTAAGGAATCTCCACACTGTTCTCCATAGTGGCTATACTAGTTTGCATTCCTACTAACAGTGTAAGAGGGTTCCCTTTTAATTTTTTTTTAAATTTTGGCCATGCTGCATGGCATATGGGATCTCAGTTCCCCAACCAGGGATTGAACGTGTCCCCCCTACAGTGGAAGTGGGGAGTCTTAACCACTGGACTGCCGCAGGACTCCCTCCTCATCTGGTTTGATGCACCGATGCTAGGAATGGCCTCCCCCTTCAGGTGAGGCTCACTTTCTGGACAGAGGGGTGCCTTCAGCTTAGGACATTCTTCTCATTTGGCTGCCTGCCTGGATGTCTCTCCCTACATCTGTTCTTGTTCCTTCTCATTGGAACAATTGGAAAACAAACAACCTCACTTCCAGACCCTTAGAGTTCCACATGCTAATTAGGTCGTGTCATTTGGATGTTCTTTCAGGAGACCTGGCAGGTAGACGTGAGGGGAAAGCCATCTTCCTGCGTCTTTGGCATGTTATTGCTGCAAGTGTGGAGATGAGAATTTTCTGTGCATCTACCATCTGTCTGTCCATCAGTTGCTGACAAGGGCTCCTTCACCAGCATCCTATCCTCTGGGTGACTGACATGACCCCCCAGCACTCAGATATAGTGGAAGCAGCAGTGGTGGGATTTTAATTCCAGCAGGCTCCAGGGGCAACCTCAGAGATTCTAGCAACCTTGACCAGTCACCTGGTGGTCATTCCTGGAGGCCTTTACTGTAGCCCACACCTTCAGCTCTTCCAGTAGTTTTGTAAGCATCTAATTTCCTGTGTCAAATCCCCTCTTGCATAAAACACCTACAGTGGTTTCTGTTTCCCACACTGAAACTTGAGTGATTTAAATAATAGTAATGGTGGGCTTCCCTGGTAGCTCAAACGGTAAAGCATCTGCCTGCAATGCGGGAGACCCAGGTTCAATGCCTGGATTGGGAAGATCCCCTGGAGAAGGAAATGGCAACCCACTCCAGTACTCTTGCCTGGAGAATTCCATGGATTGAGGAGCCTGGTAGGCTGCAGTCCATGGGGTCACAAAGAGTTGGACACGACTGAGCGACTTCGCTTTCACAGTGGTGGTGCTAGTGGTAAAGAACCCACTTGCCGCTGCAGGAGACATAAAAAAGGCAGGTTCGATCCCTGGATCAAGAAGATCCCCTGGAGGAGGGCATGGCAACCACTCCAGTATTCTTGCCTGGAGAATCCCATGGACAGAGGGGCCAGGTGGGCTACAGTCCATGGGGTTGCAAAGAGACAGACGTGACTGAAGTGACTTAATACACACAATAAAGAAATAATTGTATTTAAGTAATACCAACATCATTTATAATCATAATATGAATGATAAAATCAATAATGGTGATCACTAATATTTATGGAGCTCCTGCCTCATCCTGGGAATTGTTCTAAGTGTTTTGCATGTATTAACTCATTTCTTCCTTACAACAACCAAATGAGTCAGGCAGTATGGGTGACTGAGATGCAGAATTATTGCCCAAGGTCACACACATAGTGAGTGATGGCATGGATTTAAACCTGTGCACTGCTGCAAAAATGACAATAACCAGGAAGATGTCTTAGATATCTTGTCTATTTCTTCCACTTGATCCCAGGGCTCCCTGACCCCTCACTGGCTTTAACCATTTAAAAAGCACTTATTGTAATTACTAGTGGAGAACCAGTAAGATCCGATTACAATAGAAAATGCAATCTTATTATTATGGTTCCTGTGTAGTCTTTCCTCTGAATTTATACTGCAAAACTGGCTGAGCAGGCTCTAGATGGGACCTTCCCAGGTCTAATCTGGGCAACAGGAAAATGTATCTATTGTCATTGGGAAGAAATCATGAAGCTTTTTTGTTTTGTTTTGTTTTTTAATCAATTGAATCTGTTTTTTATTTTTTAATTGGAATATAATTGCTTTACTCTGTTGCGTCAGTTGCTGCTGTACTACGTCATGAATCAGCTGTGAGTACCCAAGTCCCCGCCTTGAGCCTTCCTCATGCAGCCCCAGCCCTCTCACTCCCCCTCTGTGTCCCTAAGTCACTTCTCTCTACGTCTGCACCTCTCTTCCTGCCCTGCAAATAGGTTCACCAGTACCAGTTCCCTAGACCCCATATGTATGCATTAATATATGATACTTGTTTTTCTCTTTCTGACTCACTTCACTCTGTATAACCAGCTCTAGGTTCATCTACCTCACCAGAACTGACTCAAATTCATTCTTTCTTATGGTGGAGTAATATTCCATTCTATATATGTATCACAACTTCTTCATTCATTCATTCATCTGTCAGTAGACGTCTACGTTGTTTCCATTGTCCCAGCTATTGTAAATAGTGCTGCAATGAACACTGGGGATACATGTGTCTTTTTCAGTGATGGTTTTCTTGGGGTATGTGACCAGCAGTGGGATTGCTGTGTCTTATGGTAGTTTTATTTTTAGGTTTTAAGGAATCTCCACACTGTTCTCCAGAGTTGTATCAATTTGCATTTTCACCAACAATGAAGGAGGGTTCCCTTTTCTCCACACCCTCTCTAGCATTTATTGTTTGTAGATTTTTTGCTGATGACCAGTCTGACTGGTGTGAGGTGATACTTCATTGTTGTTTTGATTTATTTCTCTAATAATGAGCTTCTTTTCATCATGAAGCTTTTAAGTGCTCCAGAAAGCTCTGGAAAGACAGGCCAGGTCTGGACTTAGCCCAGGGGTTGAGATCCACTTGAGGGTAAGCCTGGAGCAGCTAACTGAGATGAGATTTGCTTCTTTCTCTTACTCCTGAGTCTTGACCTCAAGGCTCCAGGGATGAAGATGATGTTGGCTACGTTAACTGCCTTACTGATCATGAACGTGCCTGGGTGAATTTGGTTCTGGATGGGAGCTGGGTAGGAGGTCTTGAGAATCATCAAAGGGCATGCCAAAGACTATTGACTGCAGGTTAACAAGGATCTAGCTACAGGGTGTGTGTTCTGGCTTTGATTTTAGGCCTTGGTAGCAGGCCCAGATCATATGGATTTGGAAATATGTTTGGGTAGGCTGGTGCTAGAACTGGGCTGTAAGCTGGGGCCTTTTCCACTGAATGGTTATTAGAGTTGAGGTATGAGTTGGAGGGGAATTTGTGGTTGGGCTTCCCAGATGCTAAATGCTCCAGAGCCCAGGATGGCCTGTATCTCATTAGTTCCAGAATATAGGGAAGGGACAAGCCTGGGTTCAGGGTTATAGGGTGTCACACGACTCTAGCTTCCAAGGTCAGGGGCAGCTGGGGCATTGGGTCAGACCCTGGTGACACTGCACACCCAAGTGCTCATTTTGGAAAGCTGGTCTTTCCCTATGTGTCCTGTGGTCATAGCTCAAAATTGCATCCCTCCCTGAAGAACAGAGAAGCATAACTGACTCATCACATCGAACCTGCTTCTGGAGTCTGACTCCACATCTCTGCCAATGGCGCCTCTGCCCCCTTGTCTCTCTGGACTCCTGCCTCACTCTCAAATCTGTTTGCAGCTTCCAAGTGCTTTCAAACTGACCTCCAAAATGTTCACCTTTCTCCTCCTGTCTTTTTCCTCAACTATAAAATTTTGTGCTAATTGAAGGGAATTTAAGAAATATGGAAAGCCATGGCTTTACCTCTGGGTTAAAGATGAAAGATTGACTATGTACAGCTAACCTCTGATCTCTCCTGGAACATCAGAAAAACACAGCAAAGTGGTGGTGGTTGGTTTGTACTGACCGGTGTGATGTAGAAGAGAAACAGGAGAGGCCTGACTTAGCAGACCAGGGAAAGTCAGAGAAAGGCAAGAAGTAACCCATTTACCTATAGAACTTCTCTAACCTCTCAAGGGTCAGGAATCTACAGCACTAGCACAGGTGGAATTGGGAATGGAGCTGGGGCTAAAGGGGTGAGGGCTGGTAAGAAGAGAAGGGAGGAAGTACCAGGGAAGCTTAAGAAGCAGTTTAAGGGGGCTTCCCAGGTGGCTCAGTGGTAAAGAATCTGCCTGCCCATGCAGGAGATGCCGGAGATGGGGACTCGGGGATTCGTTCCCTGGGTCAGGAAGATCCCCTGGAGGAGGAAATAGCAATCCACTCCAGCTTTAAAAAAAAAAAAAAAACAAAACAAAAACAAGCAATTTAAGAAGAGTTGCCCCTTGATGCTTTCCTGCTCCCTCCTCAGTGAGCACCTGACCCTCCCCAAGCCTACTAGGTCACCGCCTGGGTGGCATCTGGAGAAAGCAGGATAGGAAAGCAGAACTTTTTTGGATTGGGGGAAAACAGAAAAATTAAGTGAAAGTTTACTTTCTCAATTTTACAAGTCCCACTTTCCCCTCTACTTCGCTCCCCAGGGCGCTGAAAGGCAGGCTTGAAAGCTCTGGATGGAAGATGGGCAGAGACACAAAATGGTCAAAGCAGCTGTGAAGGCTGCAGGCTGTCCTCCTTCTCCCACATCAGTCCTGCTTTATCTGGTTTTCGTTTGTTTCGGTTTTGAGCCAAAAATTCACATACCATACAACTCACCATTCTACAGTAACGGTTTTAGCACTTTCAGTGGCTCTTAGTAAATTCACAAGGTTGTTCAACCATCATCGTCATCGTCACCACCACCTAATTCCAGATCATTTTCATTACTCCAGAAAGAAACCCTGTGTCCATTACAGCTCCTCCCCATTCCCTCCTCCCTGGAGCCCCTAGCAACCATCAGTCTACTTTCTCTTTCTGTTATTGACCTTTTCTGGACATTTCACACGCATGAATGTGACGAGCTTCTTCCACTGAACACAATGTTCTCAAGGCTTATCTCTGCCGTACTGTCTATTGGTCTCTTGTTCCTTTTTATGGCTGAACATCGTTTTATTGTATGGATTGACCACATTCTGTTTATCCATTTTCCAGTTGATGGCCAATTGATTATTTCTACTTTTGAGCTGTTGTCTGTTTTACATATAACACTTGTTTTACCATCTGTCACAAGAGCTTGATTTTATGTAAGCTTTCAAATGTGCGTGTGCTCACTGCCTCAGTCCTGTCCAACTTTGCGGCCCCATGGACTGTAGCCCGCGAGGCTCCCCTGTCCGTGGAATTCTCCAGGCAAGAATACTGGAGTGGGTTGCTGTTTCCTTCTCCAGAGGATCTTCCTGACCTGGGGATCGAACCTTCATCTCCTGCATTGGCAGGTGGATTCTTTACCACTGAGTCACCTGAAAAGCCTTAAAATTTTAAGATCTCCACCTAAAAAAAAAAAGCCTGTGCGCTACTGACTTAGCGGAACCCTTTCATTTTGGGATTTGAAGATGGTGACTGTTGATGGCCTGAATTTTTTCTCACGAGGCTCACAGATACACCTCTCTCTAGGATGGCAGCTGACAACCTCAAGGCATGACCCCGTTTCCGCATTGTGGGTCATGGCCCTACACACTGTGTGTACCAACTGCGTGGAACCATCACATCACCCCATATGGCACTATCTTCTCTTATCACCAACGTCACTGCTGCCCCAGTACCTTCTGCCCAGAATGGCTTTCTCTGACTGTGCTCCGTTTTACAGAGAAATCTCATTGGAATTCCAGGGCTCCCTCCATGTGGCCCTGCCTATCTGCAAAACCAAAAAAAATGCCTGCTATGCGGAGCCTTGCAAGACTCAGCTGGGTCCTGTGTCTAAGGGCCAGGAGGAAGTGCTGTTGCATACCTAAACCTTGGGGAGAGGAGTTGGGCTTGGTAGGATCCTTTTCTTCTTCTTTTTAAAAAATGTTTTGGCCACACCACACAGCACATGGACTGTTAGTTGCCTGACCAGGGATCGAACCGATGCCCCCTGCAGTGGCAGCATGGAGTCTTAACCACTGTACCACCAGCAAAGTTCAGCAGGATGCTTTTCTTTTCCTTCTACAGCCATAAAAAGAACCCTCCAGTTCCACAAAGGCCTGGTTTATGTTTTTGTTTTTCTGGGTTTTGTTGTCGCTCTTCTCTCTCCAGCAGAGGAAAGATCAGTCCGCTCTGGGTCTGCCCAGTGCACACTCCACCCTCCATTTGTTGCCAGGGCTGTGCTGAGTCCCTGGATGAGAAGATAGTGCAGTTCAAGGGCTTGTGTCAGGGCGGAGAAAGGGCGTGGATGTCAGCTGGCACTGCCCCTCCGGCTCCACTCAGCCAGCCTGAGATGACGCCCTTATGGTCCCCATTTGCCCAACAGAGAAACACCAGTTGCCCCCAGAACATGGAGCCCACTTCACTGCCTGGCCTCAAGTTACTCAGGCGCTTTTATTACCTTGAGATGGCTGCCACCTCATCACTTGCTCTTCCGCTGCGAGTTGTTTCCTCCGTGGAGATGCTGCAGAAAAGAGCACAAAGCAACAGCTCAAAATGCTTGAGCACCATCCCACCTCCCCCACCCCACTCCAGCAGCTCTCAGGGATGAAAATACCCAGAATGTAAAACGGTTAAGTTACTGAAGGCTCATAATTACCCGAGTTCTGTTGCACTTTTGATTAGAAAATGCAATTATGTTTATAGCGTTATAATCTCACCTGTCTTTGTGTTTCTGAGGAAATTGCAGGAGGATACATCTTCTGGAGCAAGCGGCCCTCGCTAATCAGTTGATTCTTGTCTCCAGAAGCTCTCAACACCACTTAGGCTAATGAAGACATGCTGCTTCTCCCGGGCCCTCAGCTCCTCCCCCGACCCCCACCCCCAACTCCATTCTGGGGCTCATTTTTCAGAACAAACAGTCCTGCCTGTTCTTTTCCCCTCCTTATAGTGGGAAACAAAAACACCTGGTATCTGAGTGTAAAAGAACTGATTCCCCTCCACCCCCGACCAAGAGATCTGCCTTCCTTTTTCGCTTTCTTTCATTCACTCATTTATTCATTCATCAGACTGCCTCTCAGTGCCTTGTTAATCCGTGTTAGGCATCATAATAGGCACTGGGGATAAATGTTTTAAAAGTTAAGGTCCATGCTAGTCAGAGGCTCACAGGCCAGCGAAGGTGGCAGAAAAGTACAGAGACAAGTGAGATACATGCCTGGGTAAGAACACGATGTCAGAGGGGCTCAGGGAATGGGATCAGCCCAGTCTGGAGGGAAGAGTAGAAGAGTGAAGAACAGGAGTCTAGGCAGGAGTGGTGTCTGAGTTTGAAGTTTTCACAGAAGTAAGACAACAGTGGGACCAGGGCAGGTGTCCCATGCAGGGGGAGCGGCATGGACAGGCTGCAGGGAAAGCTGGCGCGTGCACGGATTTATCCAATAGTGCAATGTGACTAGAGCAAAGAGTGCAAGTGTGTCTGTGTGTGTGTGTGTGTGTGTTTGTGTCTATGTCTGTGTGTTGGACTGGAAGGGCAGGAAGACCAGTAAGAGGTGAGATGGATAAGGGTCTTCTGAGCTGGACTTGGTGCAGAAAGCTTGGTAAGCTATTGGGGAATTTTCAGCAGAGAAAGGACATGCTTCAGATCCATGCTTCATAAAAAAGAAAATCCTTCTGGAGTGCGGAGGAGGTAGGGGGACCTATTGGAGGCAGAGAGATTAATTACTTTTGAAAATGCAGGGTGTTTTTATGAATTTGCTTCTTTCAGATTTGGCTGTAATAGGAAAGACAGGGAACCACGCTAGAGCAAATTTCTGTCTATGAGGTCCATTTCTTTTGTCTAGGTTGTTTTTAGTTACTAAGTTGTGTCTGACTCTTTTGCAACCCCATGGACTATAGCCTGCCAGGCTCCTCTGTCCATAGGATTCTCTAGGTAAGAATACTGGAGGGGGTTGCTTTTTCCTTCTCCAGGGGAGCTTCTCAACCCAGGGATCAAACTCGAGTCTCCTGCATTGCAGGCTGATTCTTTAGCCACCTGGAAGCCCTATTGTCTAGGCAACAGACGGTTGTATGTATAATCCAATGACTTCATCTGCCATATTAGGGTGCAGCATGGTGCAGCTTCTGCGAGCACAGGATTTCTTTGACTGCCCTAGAGAGGGCGGGGATTCCCTTGCAATGTGATCCAGGAACCCTGACAATGGGAAGACCTTGATTTCTCAGTCTGGCCTTGACTGAATCTGTGACTTGAACAAGTCACTCCTCATCTTCGGGTATTATTTCTCTCATCTAAAACTAAAGAACTAAATTCAGTTTTTCATTAAGAACTAAATTGTTTCTTAGGTTTCTTGCAGCTCTGAAACCAGTAACATGATAGTTTGGTGACCTGATTTTGAACAGTTTGAATTCTGTTTTTACTGCTTCTTACTGCAAGACCTTGCGTAAGTTACTTAAACATTCTAAAGCTAAGTTTATTATTTATTTATTTTTGGCTGTGCTATGTAGCTTGTGGGATTTTAGTTCCCGGCCCAGGGATTGAACCCAGGCCTTTGACCGTGAAAGCGCCAAGTCGTAACCACTGGCATGGGTGTGTGCTCAGTCATGTCTGACTCTTTGTGACCGCATAGACTGGAGTAGCCCACCAGGCTCCTCTGTCCAAGGGATTTTTCAGGCAAGAATACTGGAGTGGGTCACCATTTCCTTCTCCATCTAACCACTGGACTGCCAGAGAATTCCCTAAAGTTAAGTTTAAAATGGGAATAATAAAACATCTTGCAGGGATGTTGTGGAGAATAAATGTGATATCATTTGTACAGCATTTAGAAGGATGCATGCTATTACTGTAACACCTTCAAAATGAAAACTTCAAAAATGAAAATGGCTACTTGGAGATACCATTAAACAAGGACACTCTCCCCAAGATCACACAAGCTCAAGGTACTAGCCAAGTGAATGTTTTACAGTGTTCGTAAATTTAGCCAGATGTGCAACTTTCCCTGACTTTGCAAAGCCAATCAACACTACAGGACGGAGACCGTAGAGTTCATAGACTGTGATGGAGCGCCCTCTAGTGGCTTTAGATATTAACATTTTCATTAAAATGATGGAACAAATGTAGCTTTGTGGATTATAAGCAAACAGCAAAGATTAGGTGTTCTTTAATGAAAGTTAAAGAGGAGAGTGAAAAAGTTGGCTTAAAGCTCACATTCAGAAAACGAAGATCATGGCATCTGGTCCCATCACTTCATGGGAAATAGATGGGGAAACAGTGGAAATAGTGTCAGACTTTATTTTGGGGGGCTCCAAAATCACTGCAGATGTTGACTGCAGCCATGAAATTAAAAGACGCTTACTCCTTGGAAGAAAAGTTATGACCAACTTAGATAGCATATTCAAAAGCAGAGACATTACTTTGCCAACAAAGGTCCAGCTAGTCAAGGCTATGGTTTTTCCTGTGGTCATGTATGGATGTGAGAGTTGGACTGTGAAGAAGGCTGAGCGCCAAAGAATTGATGCTTTGAACTGTGGTGTTGGAGAAGACTCTTGAGGGTCCCTTGGACTGCAAGGAGATCCAACCAGTCCATTCTGAAGGAGATCAACCCTGGGATTTCTTTGAAGGAATGATGCTGAAGCTGAAATTCCAGTACTTTGGCCACCTCATGCGAAGAGTTGACTCATTGGAAAAGACCCTGATGCTGGGAGGGATCGGGGGCAGGAGGAGAAGGGGACGACAGAGGATGAGATGTCTGGATGGCATCACCGACTCGATGGACATGAGTCTGAGTGAACTCTGGGAGATGGTGATGGACAGGGAGGCCTGGCGTGCTGCAATTCATGGGGTCGCAAAGAGTCGGACACGACTGAGCGACTGAACTGAACTGAACTGAATCTTAAAGTTAATAAATCTAATCTTACATAAAGCCAATAAAGTGCCATTAATTATATCACTTTTAATAGTAATTCTTTAGTCAACTTTTCCATAAAATTCACATTCTGGGAGTTTATTAGACCTTGCAGTTCTAAAAGACAAAATTATATTTTAAATTAAAACATAAATTATATTTAACATTTGAATTGCACATAAAATATTCAGAATAGTACTTTTTGCTGTGAAATTAAAAATAATTTGGAATCACTCAAAAGGATAGTGCAATAGCAAAACTGGAGTTTTTCTAGAAATAACCTTGCTACGAACTTGACCTATGTGACTGGACAGGTTGCTTCATTTCTGTGAACTTTGGTTTATTCATATTGGAAGATAGAAATCTAAGCCCAAACATTTCCAAGGTCCTTTCTAACTTTTAAGACTCTTTGATTTGAGGGGAGTAAGTCATCCATTTCTTTTCTTCCTTCCTCCTTCCCTATTTTTGGGCCATTGTCACACAGCTTGTGGGATCATAGTTGCCTGACTAGGGATCAAACCCGTGGTCCCTGCAGTGGAAGCCCAGAATCCTAAGCATTGGACCACCAGGTAATCCCTCTACTTTAATATTAGGGCTCTGGCACGGTAATTTAGGGCCCATTTGAAGATGGATTCATAATGTTTTAAGAAACCAATCCTAGCCACGTGTAACAGAAATGGCTAGTCACTAACGAGGTTTCGTGTTCTCCTTCCACAGTGTAGAATTTTGGGAAGCGGCTGCACAGTCAGGACTTTACTGAGCAGCCCCTTAGTGTCAGGCTGGGACCATATGACTAGTTTTTATCAAAAAACAGAAAGCAAAAATGATGTGGATACTCCAAGCCAAGGTAAATTATCGTGTGTGATTCTCTTTCTTATCCACTTGTCCCCAAATGGAAGACACCTGGGATACTTACAGTCACAGGACAGAGCCACATGTGAAGGAACCTGGTTACCTGAATTACCCATGGGAGGGGAGCTGCCCAGGGAAGCCAGGCAGAGACCCTGCAGTGTGAGAAATAAACCTACTGTGTTAAGACATTGAAAATTAGGCGAGAGGGTGTTAACAACAGCTAGTTTTCATTTTCCTAACATACCCTCCAACTCTGTGGTGTTACAATCGAATTAGATTTTGCACAAAAGGAAACTCTCTCTAGGGGAGGGTGTGTGTTTGAGGAGAGGCAGGGAAGACTAGTCCACTCATTTTTTGTGATTAGGAAGATAATTCTGTTCTGAAAACCATCTTATCAAGATTTCCTTTAAACTATTTTGTTACACAAAGGGAGCCTGGTGTGGACAATCTCCTCGTTATTGATGGTTCCAAGCTCAGTCTTTGTGACCCCATGGACTGTAGCCTCCGTCCATAGAAGTCTCCAGGCAAGAGGGCTAGAGTGGGCTGCCATTCCCTTCTCCAAGGGATCTTCCCAACCCAGGGATTGAACCCGTCTCCCACACTGCAGGCAGATTCTTTACCATCTGAGCCACCAGGGAAGCCTGTTGATGGTTAAAGATACCATAATTACTGTTGAGTTCTAACAGATGTTTTGGAACACAAGAAAGTTCAGTAATCACTAGTCTGGGTAAAATAAGCAGTTAACTTGCTTTCAGAACTATCCAATTCCACATTTTGAGGTTAACTTGTTAATGGAGGAGGTGGGCAAGGAATCCTTGATTATACCTGGTAACAAGTTATCAGAATTAACTGATAAAGCTTGTTTTTGATAGCAGAAAAAATACAGAAGACAAAAGCAGGGTTTTTAATTTAGCTATAACTCTGCAAATACTAGAAGGCAATGGCAACCCACTCCAGTTACTCTTGCCTGGAAAATTCCATGGATGGAGGAGCCTGGTAGGCTGCAGTCCATGGGGTCACTAGGAGCCGGACACGACTGAGTGACTTACTTTCACTTTTTGCTTTCATGCATTGGAGAAAGAAATGGCAACCCACTCGTGTTCTTGCCTGGAGAATCCCAGAGACAGGAGAGCCTTGTGGGCTGCCGTCTATGGGGCTGCATAGTCGGACATGACTGAAGCAACTTAGCAGCAGCAGCTGTGGCAAATACTATCTTAAGCTAGCATTCTATGGGAAGATAATTGGGAATCAGTGATGTAGAAACACATCAGCAACAGTGAGAAAAACCATTATTACAGTACAAATAGGTCTGTGGACAATCTTGGTCTGGAGCCATACACAGACTATGATGCTGGCCAATCAAAATTATAGCAAATGCTTGATTGGCAGGAATCCACTAACAGCTATACACAGGAATGAACGTCCTATGAAATAAATGCCTCATGGAATTAGAACTCCTAAGATTATACTTTGCCACCTAAATTATTTTCATTTAGGAGCCTGAATTCAAATTGGTTCTGTAAACAAGATAAAGAACTGTACTACTAAGAGAAAAATTCACTTGGAGAAAAGGAAAATTTTCTATTACTAACAAAATATAAATCTATTTATATTTATACCCAGATCTTCATCTAGCAGTGAAGTATCTAGGAATCTACTCAGAGAAGTTTTAGAAGTGTGCAAACAAAAATAACTTGATAGAAAAATGGGAACATCCGAAGTTCATCAGTTCAAAGCTGATAATGGCAAACTTGTACTATAGAGTGCTATGCACTGTTTGCAAAGAATGAGCAGATGTTTATGTGCTGAATGGAAAGAAGTCCTCAATAAAAGGACAGACATTGAAGATATGTATGTGCTGAATATACCTTGTTGTTCAGTTTTTCAAATTGATAGGTTTTGCAGAAAGTAAGAACTGGGAAGTTAAGGACTAGTTAATGAGTTCATTCTGCAGTGAGACTTTTCTCTTAAACCCAAGACTCATCATTCTCAAACTCTCGTTCTTTACCTCCATGTCTATGCTCCAAGGTCACTTATCTCTGAAACATCTTCCCCAAATATCATTAAGGTTTAAAGGTGATCTCTTCCAGGCAATCAATCTCACTGCTTACATTCTAAAGAATTCTCATTTATCTACACACCTCTTACCCTTGAAGTCTTACAGGCATTTATAATCAGTTCCAGTTTTTATCTTAGTGTCTTACCTACCTATGTCAGGTTCTATATGCTTCTCATTTATCAGGTGGTAAGATTAGGTAGTAGGATTCTTGCGGAAAGGAACCAAGACCTTATTCACCTTTGTGTCCCTAAAATGTTCAACAAATACTTGCTGAATTAATGGGGGCATTGTTTGTAATCAGCGTGTATACTGCTAATAATTTAGACAGAGACCAAATGATTCACCACTTTATTTTCAAAATTTTATTTATATAGAATCTTTAGAATGTTTCCCTTAAATTTTTATAAGATAAAACCCCGAAGTTTAAAACCAGTTATTTTATGTCACAATTTAAGTACAAGGAGAATTCACTTATTTTGAGGAAAAGCTTTTCATAATTGTACAAACATTAATATTTACAATATTCTTTAATACAGATATACACAACATGGCATATTTAATTGTACAAAATGGTTTAAATTATATTTTAGTACAGAACATTCCAAGATTCAAACTAATAAAAGAAATTCCATAAACACTGATATTAATAACATTTGGGGAAAACAACAGCAACAGGCTTATTAATAATCATGGCAAACTTGTACATAATACACAATTTACACATCAGATCCACAAATTAAAGATATATATGACCCACCTATTTAAATCATGCTAGAATCTAAATATTATTTTATAATTCATATGAAACAAATGTTCTGTGGTAACCTATGAAACAGGAATACAAACTATAAGATCATAGTTAACATATTTCTTAATTCCTAAGAGAGTACTCCAGGAAACCTCAAAGATGGCAGATCACGCATTTTTTTTTTTTTTGGCAGAAATTAAGACTTCTTATGAATATATTCATAAATATAGTCAAAGGAATAAAACAACCCACATATCATGAATTAATTTTACCTTCTCAAATTTAGTTTGGTATAGAGCCCCTGGCATAATCACAGCTTCTCTGGGATATTTGACTTTCTCTTGACTTAGCTGGGATAACATACTCTTTGCCTTGCTCTAGGAAGGATTTAACGAAGCTTAAAAGAAAAGATTTAGAAAATACCAGAAAGCCCAAATTATAGGTTAAATGAAAAAACAAGAGTTTGAGGGAACAGCATGCTTAAAGCCATTTAAGAAAAGGTAAGGAATTATGCTAAAGCATATTACATTATTCTCCACAGTGGTTTTCTGGAAATATTGCAAAATATGATATTAATTTGTAAGAAAGCTATTAAACTACTGTAAACTGGAAATGATCACATTTCTTTGTTAAATGCTGTAGTAACTCTGATGGAACAGATGATGAAACAAACGTATGTCTTTTTATCTTTGTGCTTGTGTGAAGTAAGTCTTCCTAAATGTCATAATGTGTGACTAGATTGAGCCTCTAGCTCTGGGTAGAGAAGAGTATAGCTAACACCAGCTGGGTGTCCCCTGAGATGGTAGCTACCTTCCAGGTGGTGCAGGGACGGGTCAGAGCAACAGTCCTAGGGCCTCCTGCCTGTACCCGCTTCTCCAGGTCCTCCAGCTCAGCTCATGAGGACCCGGTAAGATAAACAGGAAGAAGGTAAACTGAAGAGCAGGAGGCCCACTCGGGGTGGCATGCCGAGGCCACCGTCTCCTCGCTGGCCAAAGACTCTGCACGTCACAGCCCTTGCCCCACTCCTGTGGGGGAGGCAAGTTACGGAGAGAAGGAGAGAAGGCTGGGGCAGCATTAGTCAGCTTCTGGGAAACAAGAATGCTTCTGTTCAACTCTATCCTTCACGCCTTGCTTCCAACACATGACAATGAGGGGTCTCACACCTGCACAGCGACAGGTGACGAGGGAGGGAGTGGGGATGGAAACAAAAGAGCTTGGGGGAAATGCAGGAAGAAAAGGTGGCAGGAGCTGTGACCTGTATTAAGAATCAGAACAAAATATCCACCTGAAAACTAAAATTAGCCACTGCAGCCCATCTTTCTTTGGGGGATGAATGGTTCCAACTAAGTCCTGAATGTTGGTGGAGTCAGTAAAGATCAAAGTTCATGTCTATGGATCTAAAGCCACAGGAATTGCAGTTTTTGGTTGTGTGGCAAAGCTCCGCTAGGGTTTGTGAAGTCGGTTTATAGGGGAGGGGTAACAGAATATAGGCAGGGCCCACTGAGCTTTTAGATACCAGGTCTCATGTTTATAATACATTTAGAGGCCCTCCCAAATGTTTTCTTTTAAATTTATAACACAAAAAAACACTTTCAGATGGAAGGATGTATGCATCTACAATATTAAATTCATTTTATACAAATGCAGTTGTAACATTAATTTTTAGTAGTTTTTTTGTGGAAGAAGAGGGTCAAAAAGGTCAAAGTGTCTAAGGCCACGGAAGTTATAGTGCAGCACTGAGGGCCGATGGGCCAAGGCTGAAATTACCCAGGGGCAGCCTCTGGTCTTGAGGATCTTATTCCACTGATTTTTCTTTTTCTGAATATTACTTTGGGATGAGACTGTAAAAGAGAGCTAATACTAGTGAAGTAATTGTAATGTCAATTTCAAGCTGGAAAAAGAAAAAAAATAAAACAAAACTAAGCTCATTATTTTATTGTCACTGCACAAAAGTAAGGACCAAATCAGGATGAAGAGACTCTTATGTTTTCAAGTCCTATCTCCACTCTGTAAACATTGCTAGAGGTAGGTTTCCCTCTAAGACCCTGCCTCTCAAACTTCCACACTGGCACTCATTTCAAGACTTCCTGTGCTTCTCAAGGCTTGACTCCTACTGCCCTCGGCAGGCCAAGGTTGGCAGTGACAGGAATGTGGGCGCCGAGAGCTGCAAAAATGTTTTAAGACTATCATAAGAAAAATATAAGAGGGAGGAGGGGAGGAAAATATCACAGACTGTAATCAAAATTACATGATGTTAAAAAAAATGAAAGGTTTATACTACAATGTTAACTATGGTTTCTGTTTTTTAAAAATTATCTTCTAAAAAGATAAATGTGCTCTATCATCAGAAAAAAAGGAAGTATTACTTAAAAAAACTGTGCTCCCAAAGCACTACACTCTGCACAGTACCAGGTTTGAGTCCTCATAGTATGGCTTAGGTTACTAAATGCAGTAACCCACGAGCATGCAGAGGACCCAGACTGAGAACAGAATTCTTAATTTTCACTATTTTCCAACCCCAATTCATCAATATCACAGGGAAATGTCAATTAAGAAAGCTAATTAATACCATTTTCTAGGGTCTGTTCCTGAGGTATAATGAAGAAAACACGTCAGAAGGAAGAGCACAAAGGAATGAGCCACTTCCTTTTACAGAAGCACACTTTCTGCGCTTGAATTATGGGTGAGGAGCCTGCGGTACAGAAGGTTACGTGACTGTCACACAACAAAGCTGCTAAGAGAATTCGGGTAAAAACTCAGGTTTCCTATTTTTGGTCTACAGTTCTAATATCCCTGGTCCCCAAAGTAACTGCTTTGTAAGTTATGTTTCACTGTTTATCCTAAATGCATATAGAAAAATGGAAAATACTACCCTTTTCCTTAAAAAACATTTAAAATTAACTTTGGAACTGTACCATCTCAAAATATAAGCTCCAGGTGAATAGGTCCAATGATTAGAATGAATCACAAGATTTTAGACCTCGTAGGACTCAGGGAAGATGATTTAGACCTCAGTTACACATGAATTTAGGCCCAGAGAAGGTAGACTATATTCCCCCAATTCACAACACTGAGTCAAGACCTAGATCATCTAAAACTGGCTCACTGCTCCTTCCAACACTGACTTATTTTCCTTGGATATTCATTAAACCAAAAAAAAAGGTAAAATTACAGAATCATACCCAGATTAGATGCAATAAAACTGATGAAGATGATGCAAGACCTTTCAGTGGCTCAGGCTCATGCACTTGAAAATAAATTCTAAATATTTGCAAACCTCTGGAGCAGGGTTTGGAAGACAACAGCCAGCAACCTGTCTTTTGTGAGGCTCATGAATTAAAAATAGTTTTACATTTTGAAAGACTTGTTAAAAATATAAAGAATGACCGACAGAGATGGTATGTAGTCTGCCAAGCCTGAGTTATTAACTGCCCCTTTCCATAAAAGGTCCACTGACCCTTGTTCCGGATTCAGCAAGTATACAAAACTGGGCTGAATACATAATATTTCCTGGAAGGATTTTTTGTTTTTAAAATCAAATCTGATTTATTTAAGCTTTATTGTAATTTGCCTCTTTCTCCTCATAGCAGGTAGTAGGAGGAAAAATAAAAAAATCTACTTTAAGGGTTATGATTACCTGTGTCCTAGTTAACTGAGTTTTATCACAAACACTAGTCTAAGTGGCACCTATAGTTGAAGCTACTTATATTATGTATCTGAAAGCCTCACAAAATGTTACAGCTGATAAAATGGCATATCCTATAGCAGTGTGGTTATAAAGTAAAATGGAAGCAAATATCTGTAATTAAAAAGCTGGTAATTTGATTTTCTCCTTTAGGTCTCTTCTCCAGGCCTCCCCTGGCCTCGCATAACATGTTGTTAGATTCATTAAACCAGCAGTTCTCAACCATGTTCATTACTTCAGTGACCACTCGTCCGTATCTCATCTGCAACCATAAACAAGCCTCAAAAAAACACATGAAGAGAACGGAGCTGCTCCTAATGAGACACGAGATAGCAAAACTGGAACGACTAGTTCAGGGGAAGTACAAATTCGAGACGCAACCCATTCATCAGCCTGAGACAGCAGGGAGGCTGCCCTCCAGCTCATGTCGACTGGCCGTGGAGGACTGAGCCTGCAGGCCGGCCCCACTGCGCACAACACTCTGAGTACCACATGCAAAAACAAGTCCAGCTCTCTTTCCTGCCAGATGGTGTATGTGGCGAAGTTTGGATTTCAGGAACTAGCAACAAAAAATCAAAGCGGTACCACAGTTAAACAATAATTTCAAGGTTATAATTCTCAAAGTAGGATCTACTGTGTCAAGATTAAAATATCTTACTTTAAGATAATTACATTAACAATTCCTTTTGCCCCACAGTACAGTTCTCTTCAGCCACTCCATTCTCTGGCTTGCTTTGGTAACTGGAAAGGAATAAATTTTCTACTTGAGTCAAGAATTCTTCAGCAATGAAGCAATTGGTCACTTTGCTCAGAGTTTTCCTCAGACACTCCAAAAGCTAGTTG
Organism: Oryx dammah; assembly: GCF_014754425.2. Lineage (NCBI taxonomy): Eukaryota > Metazoa > Chordata > Mammalia > Artiodactyla > Bovidae > Oryx > Oryx dammah. Next base: position 85,269,904 of record NW_024070212.1, on the reverse strand, counting down.
AAAAGAAAAGTTTTATAGTTAAATACATAAAAGTACAAGAAGAGGGTTTGCATTACTATCATTTTATCCCTTGCCAATTCTATTTTATAATGCTTAACTTAGAAAAATTCTAGTGCTTAAATTAGAAACACTCTCTTTAAAGAAGGTTGAGGATAAATTTGTGTTTAATAATCGTACAGCTGAAGTGTAGGAAACCATTGTTGAGGAATGCTTAAGTTAGTTCCTTCTGATTTTATATAAGGAGATAAACTTGAGACTGTATGTATCACTCTTTCTATGAACTTGTGGATTTGCTTTAAGTAGTTTTATTTACAAAGCAAAGAATCCTATGGGATAAAAATCTATGTACATTGAAATACAAGACTGTACCGTTTCAAACATAGGATGCTAGAGTCTAGTTCCTGGGAAATGTGTATATTAATCTTCCAATAGAACAAAGAGAAAGTGACTACAGTAGGAGAGGGTAAAAAATATTAAAGAAGAAACTTAAAAAGTTAAAATTTTCTATTTCCAAATTGTTACCAAAAGAAAAAAAGAAAGACAAATCTTGCCAATCTCTCAATACACTCATAGAAACAAAACTAGAAATGAAATAATTCAAGACTCTTATTTTCTATCAGAAGTTAAGTGAAATGACTGTTTAAATTTGTTAGATTTATACTGCCACTTTTAAAAATGATCAATTGTTAAAGCTAAATGGAAACATGGTGCTTTTGAATTTAATAAAATAAGAAAAATGCTCTCCATTGTGTACAATAATAATCAGCCAACATTGACAAATTTTGTTCTAAAACAATATTATTTCTATATGCAAGCGTGGGCAACAAAACACATTCCTAATTATCTCCTAGAAATTAATTTTAGAAAGGAAAAAACAATAAAAGAAACACACAGAAAATGTATCCACAAAGTATAAGGCATCATGGGGAAAACACATCAAGATGAATAGCTTTAGAATCTATGAACAATGAAGCCAATTAAACTGAAGGAAGCTTACTTTCTGCAAACAAGTCAGGTCAGAATCTCGGCGAAAGATTTTATCCATGGGGACACTACTGTTGGAAGAAATACGAAAACAAACCAATGAAACAAATACTATAAACACATTAGTTTTGTAATAAACTATCACTGATGCCATACATCACAATTTTATATTTACCTGGGTTTTCCCTAAACATAGTTTAATGAGAACACTGCAGATGTGCAACCCTCTCAAACCACAGCACATACCTCTGGGATAGCCTGTATTTTTCTATTATCCATCTTGTCTTTTCAAACACTAACTCCCACCGAGGTTCTTCTAACATCTGTTGTACTTCAAATTTATAAGGTAAACCTAGAAAAGCATAAAGCAGCACATTTTTACCAACTATTTCTTGAATCTCCAATCTCCTTTTAATTACTTACAATTCCCAACAATGTTTTCACAATCGCAACTTGGCAGACCAGCTAAGCAGCACTTTAAACATAGGAGGCATTCATTAATTATGCATTGCCTGGATGAACTTGCTCCATCAAGCCTATTAATGCCAAGCAATTAATAAAGAAAAGTAACAGTGCCATTTGCATGACAATTCTATGCAGAGAACTGTGACAGGTAAGATGACCATATAAATCATCATCCAAACCAAGAGGCTTCTGGAGTGAAAGCGAGCACTTAGATATACTTGCCAGAACCATAGGCTTAAACAGGGATTGACTTAGGCAAACCAAGCTACGTTCCATCCCAATGACTTTTCTTAAAACACAGGTTATCAACACAGTGCTATAAGACAGGTAGCATTATTCCTATTTAACACATAAAACTGAGGCTGAGATGGGTTGAACAAGCTGTTTCCGCTAGTAAAGCAAAGAGCTTGGATTTCAGACTCCAGCAGTCTTGTCTGACTTCTGAGCCTACATTCATTCCACCTCCCTCTCTGTGCTGACCTAAGACTAGGCAGGGAGGGCCTGGATTTAATTCTGGAGAGGCAGTAGCTACACTTGAGTCACTCTGGAGGAAACAAGTGCAAAGGGTAGATACCCCTTACATAAGTTAGAAAGGCAACAATACCAAAAGATGAGCCTACTTAGAAATTTCTCATATATTCTTCAAAATCCCCATGTAGTTATGTTTGTGGTATATTTTAAAAGCTCAGGTGATTCATTACCAAAGGCCAATACAATAATAATAACAGTAACACTAGTATAATGCTTACTATGTGCCAGGCTTCTATAAAGGTATTTTTCTTTAATTAATTAATTTGGCTGTACTGGGTCTTAGCTATGGCATCCAGGATATAGTTCCCTGACAAGGGATTGGAACTGAGCCCCCTGCACTGGGAGCATGGAGTCCTAGCCACTGGACCACCAGAAAAGTCCCTAGAGGGGAATTTCGTATGGATTTTGTATGGATGTAAGGCCACTTACACAGCAGTGGCTACAGGACTAGAAAAGTCAGTTTTCATTTCAATCCCAAAGAAAGGCAATGCCAAAGAATGTTTAAACAACTGTACAATTGTGCCCATTTCACATGCTTGCAAGGTTATGCTCAAAATCCTTCAAGCTAGACTTTAGCAGTACACAAGCCGAGAACTTCCAGATATATAAATGGGTTTCAAAGAGGCAGAGAATGAGAGATCAAATTGCCAACATGCACTGGATCATGAAGAAAGCAAGGGAGTTCCAGAAAAACATCTACTTCTGCTTCAATGACTACACTAAAGTCTTTGACTGTGTGGATCACAACAAATTGTGGAAAATTCTTAAAGAGATGAGAGTACCAGACCACCCTACCTGCCTCCAGAGAAACTTTTATGTGGGTCAAGAAGGAACAGTTAGAACTGGACATGGAACAATGGACTGGTTCCAAACTGGAAAAGGAGTATGACAAAGCTGAATACTGTCACCCTGCTTATTTTACTTATATGCAGAGTATATCATGCGAAATGCTGGGCAGGATAAATCACAAGCTGGAATCAAGACTGCCGGGAGAAATTTCAACAACCTCAGATAGGCAGATGGTACCATACTAATGGCAGAAAGTGAAGAGGAACTAAAGAGCCTCTTGATAAAGGTGAAAGAGGAGAGTGAAAAAGCTCGCTTTAAACTTGACATTCAAACAAAAATCATGGCATCTGGTCCCATTACTTCAATGCAAATAGAAGGAGTGAAAGCAGTAACAGATTTCCTTTTCTTGGGCTCCCAAATCACTGCAAATGGTGACTGCAGCCATGAAATCAGAAGATGCCTGCTCCTTGGAAAGAAAGCTATGATAAACCTAGACAGCATATTCAAAAACAGAGACATCACTTTGCCAACAAAGGTCTGTCTAGTCAAAGCTATGGTTTTTCCAGTAATCATGTATGGAAATGAGAGCTGGACCATAAAGAAGGTTGAGCACCACAGAACTTATGCTTTCAAATTGTGGTGCTGGAGGAGGAGTCTCAAGAGGAGACTCTTCAGAGTCCCTTGGACTGCAAGGAGATCGAACCAGTCAATCGTAAAGGAAATAAGTTCTGAATATTCATTGGAAGGACTGAGCTGAAGTTGAAGCTCCAATACTTTGGCTACCTGATGCGAAAAACTGACTCATTGGAAAAGACTCTGATGCTGGGAAGGACTGAAGACAATAGGAGAAGGGGGTGGCAGAGTATGAGAAGGTTAGATAGCATTACTGACTCAATGGACGGGAATTTGAGCAAACTCTGAGAGACAATGGAGGACAGAGGAGCCTGGTGTACTACAGTCCACAGGGTCCCAAAGAGCCAGACTTGACTCAGTGACTGAATAACAACAATAAAGGCCATTGACATGAACTAGCTTGGAGAAGGGAATGGCAACCCACTCCAGTATTCTTGTCTGGAGAATCCATGGACAGAGGAGCTACAGTCAATAGGACTGCAAAGAGTCAGACATGACTAAGCGACTAACACCACCACCACATGAACTAGCAACCAGTATTATTCCATTTCTTTTTTTTTATGACATTGAGCCACAGAAAGGCTATATTAAATAATCTGTTCTTGGACTTATTAATACATAACTAGCAAGAGATAGAGCCAGGATTTGAAATCAGGCAGTTTGGCTCAAGCTTATGTTCTTAACCTTTACATCATATTGCCTCTCAACTTGCATTTTTGCCATCATAAAGCTTCTCAAGTAAATAAAATGCCAGCAAATCAGAAGGTACTAGGGGAAAAAAAGAATCATAACTATACTTCCATACAATGCAAACATAATTTGTCAATATGCTCTAAAAAGGCTTTTTCTCCCCATTTTTTTTTTCAGGTGTATGGAAGGAGAGAAGGGAACAAATAGCATGATGATAGCTGATTTTTTTCATTTCTCAATTCTCTTCCATTTTGTTTTCCCCCTCCAAGAACTTGAGTGACACATTATAGTACATAAGCTACCACACAAACTCCTTTTGTGATAACAATCATTTACTTGATATGTTTTGATTACCAAGTAAGCACAGGCTATAACTATAATTGTAACTACCTACTTTAGACCTATTATTTACTAAGCACTTACATGCATTACTGACAGTCTCTACAATGCCCCGTAAGCAAGGTAATAATTTTTTCTCATTTTACAGAGGTGGCAAAGAATGAGTGATATTAAGTAACCTGCCCTAGGTAAAATAACAAAAGCATGTCAGAGCTGGGATCTGAATCCAGGTAAGCAACTCCTATTCTTAATGGAAGTAAAAAATGAGACTAAAATAGAGGTAAACAAATAAATGCATTTTCAGTCTGTGCTCATAAAAAAGAAAATACACATACACACATTATACATCTCTATTTGGTAATGAGTATTTTATAAGTTAAAAAAAGGTACTAAACTAGTAAAAATTTCCTTTTGTACTGATTCCTTTTTTTTTAATTAAAAAAAAAATTTTTTTTGTACTGATTACTTTTGATAGGCTTATTATTTTTTAAAATTGAGATATAATTAATTTATGCTATTTTCAAGTATACAGCAAAATAATTCAATTACACACATATGCACTGATTATTTTTATCCACACATGTCAGAATAAAACTAATTACTAAGTATATTTGCTGCCTATTACAAGTAGAGAAATGATTAGCCATTAGACATAAATTAATGAACAAACAAGTCAATATGTCAAGCACCCAGTTCAAAGTACTGTAATATAAGGTATCGCATGGCTTGTGAGAAATTTTAATCAATTCTTGAACCAGAAGGTTTCCAAGAGGAGCAAAGGACTAAGGATTAAGACCTAATAAGCAGTGTTAACAGTGGAAGAGGCAGCTCTACTCAAGAGAACTTTTTGCAGTCATGTTCACAGGGACACTTGTGTGCTGTCTGACAGCAACTTACATGAGCCCCCAGCACTGGGCCTGCTAAGCTTTGGGGTGATTCCTTCTCATCTGGGGTAGTTTCTTCACACACATGCACTGGTCTGTATCTTGCTAAATACGAAATCTGAACCTTCTATACATCTCTGGAGTTTCTCCAGGTAGCATTTCTGCTCTCTGGTACTCTGTCCTGCAAATTTAGTTGCCCTGGTCTCCTTGGTCTTATCTCCATCAGGTCAACTCAGAATCAGCTAGATCCTGGGTGGGTTTCTCCTCCTTGTGCCATAACTGGAAGTTTTTTTAAGCTAATAAGCCAGAGTAACTTGGGCTCGCTTTTATGCTTCCCATCTCTCAGCAATCATATCCTTCACTGCTTGATATTATAAATACCATTGTTTTCTATCTTTTGTCCAGTTTTCCAGTTGTATCAGACAGGTCCTTGTTACTTCATTTTGACCAGAAGTAGGATTCTAGGAACTAAATTTTAAATTTCATTTAATTCTAATTTATTTAAGCCATCATATGTAGCCACAGGTGAATGTACAGACAGCACATTAGAGGTTCACTCCCCAAATCTAGCAGTATGTCATATTAAGACATGATTTAAACTGAGAACAAAAATAAATAATAAATAAATAAATAAATAAACAAACTGAGAACGATTTTACTGTGATTCTTCCTTTTTTAACTTTTTGTAAAATTATACTGGGGTAAAGAATGATATATATATACACACATATATATATATGTATGTGTGTGTGCTATGTTCAAAATGGGCATTTAGTGAGACAAGCTAAATAAATTATATTAAAAGATGAAAATAACCATGAAGGCAGGAAACAAGTGCTGCAAGTGCACAAAGAACAGAAACTAACGGTAAATGAGATGGAAGGTAGTGGTGCTGGGGTCTTTACCAGAGACAGGGCATCTGAGTGACATCATTAAGAATGAAGAAATTAATTTGTTAAATCTACATTACACCATGCACTGGGCTAGAAACTGAGAGTAGAAAAATGAGTACAATATAGTATCTACGTTCAAGGGGCTCATGAGCGAATGGGAAAGAATATGATGTAGAGTGACAGCACCCAGAGAGTACAGTCAGTCAACTAGAGCAGTGGTATCAGGATGAAAAGAAAATATCCTAGCGATATTAACTGTCTCCTCTGATCTTTCACTTCTATCTGCATTCCCATCTTAAAGATCCCTACTTTTCTTAGTCTAATTCCCTATCCAGCCAGAGCTGACTGGAACAGCAGTGGACATTAAGTCCCAAAGGAACTGAGTCATGATGGGCTAAACCAACCCAAATTCTTTCCTGAGATAGATATAAAAATAAGCACTGTTGAGCCTAAACTGGGAAGTCATGGAGAGTGTGTGGTAGGGTGGTCACTGTTCTTTTTATCTTTTTATTTATTTGATGCCATTGCAGAGAAAAAACTGTATTTATCAAAAAACGTTCAAGAAAACAGAAGAGGTTTTGTCTGTTCCGCTTCCTGCAGTGTCTCCAGGACCTCATATACACACTAGCTAGCTCTAAGTTATCACTGCATTGTAATGTTTTCGCCCAGTGGCCGTGGTAACCATGGGGGCTTTACTGTAGGAGGAAATCATAAAAGGAAAGAGGGTGGCTCTACTACATGGTATCTGAACAGTGACTCCCTAGTTGAGGACACAGACTTTTCCATCAAATTGCTCTGCCTAGGTATAAATTCTGTGATTTTTTAAGATTCAAAAAAATGAAAGTACAAGTAGAACTGTTTTTGTTGAAAACTTACGATAAGAGCCATCTGGGCTAATTTCATCACTTATAACCAGGCAGGTAATCTGAGAATAAGGTAAAGGATTATTTCGATTATAAGGACTAACAATCATCCCAATGAACTTTGCACCGCCTCTGGAGAAGTAACTCTATAATTAAAAAAAAAAAAAAGTATAATTAGTTCAACTACATAGACTTAAAAGTCAGTATTTATCCATACCAACATTTTATACACCTAATAGAGGACAAGGGAATGCAAAGGTGTGTTAGAAACTTCACTTCCAAACAGCAACTAGATTAAATTTATTCCATACCCTAAAATTTTCAGGCTTGTCCAACCCAACCTGAAAAGATCACCTGGCCTATATAATCTACATTTTCCATGAATACATTTATAAACTTTATTCACTACCCTTCAGCTGTAATCTCTACCAATATGGTAATAAGTTACAATCAGTTGCCAACAGTGAAAACATCCAGATATCAAACATAAAACTGAAGAATAAAATAAAACTTTTTTCCAGAGATGCAAAATACATGATATTTCCAATTATTTCAGTTGTACCTAGTCTCTGTTCTAGTCAGCCCATCATTTTTAAAGGCTCTGGGAAGAATTATCACTATACTGTAATGGCTTGTCTGTATTAAACAAAATACATAGATTACTCTTGTAATTACTTTGCTAGAAATGTTATTTCTAAGCATATTTAATTAATAGAAAACAATGAGAGGGGAGAGAATGTGCAATTATTTACAGACTATATACACAAAGACCTATAAACACACCTGGTATTTGGCTTGAGTGTCAATATCTCGTAAGGAAGGATTAGGGTCAAAGGCAGGATGAGAATGATACCATCCAATAACACTATAGCCCCTGACAGCCAAGGTTTCCGAGGCTTGTGTTTGTGAGACAGGATCCATCTCACACTGTAGTCCTGTACTCAGACTGTTACACGGTTCTGCTGCACAGACCTATAAAGGATTAATCCTTAAATGATTATACTGAAATCCTGTTAATTCTACACAGAATTCATACACAGAAACAGAAACTCTTTAAAGCCAAGTCTTTTATTTGTCTCTATCACAGGCAGCCTTTAACTTGCAAATGAAGTACTCTCCAAAAGTGTGACTGTATGCTAGGAACTCAAAATCCGTTTTTCTACTCAGATAAGTGAAGTGTTGGTCAGCCCATATTAATGTTTGTAAAAAGTCATTCAATAACCCCTATTATTTATGGTAATTTCTCGCAAATAATGTATACCGAGTTTCTATTATAAGGTGACCTCTTAGGAGTTGAAGCTTTTACTGGTGAAGGCAATATGGAACCAAGGCCTGGCGATGTTCCCTCCTTCTTGGTGGGAAAGGGAAACAGGTGCTCAATACATGGAATGTTTAGTAACCTCCAGGAACACAAAACATTCTTCCTCCTTTGAAAAAAAATATTTACTTATTTGGCTGCATTGGGTCTTAGCTGTGGCATGCAGGCTCTTTCGTGGCTGTGCATGACGCAGCACATAGGCTTAGGTGCCCCGCGGCATGCGGGATCTCAGTTCCAGGCCAGGGATCAAACCTGCATGCCCTGCATTGCAAGGCAGATTCTTAACCACCGGGTCACCAGGGAAGTCCCAGGAAACAAATAACTTTCTACATTTGCATATTCTCATTTATATCATAAAGTTTATATGTTAATTATATGCACTGAAATCTATAAAAACACTTGGTATACCAGCAAGACTAAATAATTTTTAAGATTAAGATTTTAAGAGAAAACTTACCTCAACTATTTTATCAGCTTCTGAATATCTTCCTCCTAACAGACCAATCACTTCTGCCATAGAAACATGAGCATGCTAAAAGAAAAACAAGATAGACTTAGTCCAAACATACAAACCAAATCCATCTGACAAAATACCAGAACAAATCTCACTTATAGAGTCATTTACAAGTATGATAATTATACTTTTCTAAAATGAATTAACACAGTAGAGGAACCAGATGCTAGGCTCAGCATACACAGACTTAGGATTTAAGACCTATCTTTACTGCTGGCTAAGAAACTGAACCAAACATTTAAACACTCCAAGATGCCATTTTTTACATTTACAAAATGAAGATACTGTTTTGCTCTCCCTACACAGGAAAGGTATCATAAGGATACAAAGTAAAACTACTCTGGGTCCTCCTATAGAAAAATACCATGAACACATACACAACTACTGGAGATCTCAGTAGTTTAGTGCAAAACAAGAAGCCTCCAAATTATAAGAGTTGTGCTTTGTTGCAGTTATCTAGAAGGCAGCAGACAAGGATACTAGGAAATTAAAATAGGGTTAATGATGAGAAACACTCTGCAAGAACTCACATTAATTTATTTTCTCTAAAATATGGAAACATGCAATTGTTTGGCTTTTCTCCAAAAGAAAAGACTTATTTTTAGATTCCTTGTAAAAGAGGATAGTTAAGATCCAAAATACACGTCTTCCATACTCTCTCTTATGCCTGCAATAAAAATACACAAGAATGGAAATCAGAATAACTAAGTAAACACAATATAATATCCTTACCAAATCCATTATTAAAAGTGCTTCTGAAGCTACTTTCACCTGAAATGGCTCCTGAAATATAAAAAAAAAAAAAATGGGGGAGCATAAAAATAGAGATTTTATTCTTTCTAACTGGAATGTCCACCCTTTTCTCCTTTATCTATCACACCAAGTTCTCACTACCAACCAAGGCTCAGCACAAATCAGACTTTTAAAGAAATATAAGTATAATTCAAAGCCCTAGCATGGAGAAATTCTTTCTCATTTTCCATCTGTATCATTCATCTGACCCTTAGTGTACCCTGCCTTATCCAACCTTTCATATACACATGCCTTGCACACATAGAAAAAGAATATTTCATGTCAGAGAGGAGGGTATTATTTATGGTCATTCTGTGATGAATGAATAGTACCTGCTTTTCTTCACTGAAAAAATTACAAGGTATCAGTTGGAAGGGATCAAATGAGCTGGAAAAGGAAAAAGAAAAGAAAATCATTCCTAATATAATTTCAATAACATAATTTATTCACAAATTTGAAAATGTATACCAATAATCTAAACCTAAATTCTTTCCAAGTGGAAAAATAATAAACTAGGAGAATTTATGACATAAACCTTTAGAAAGAAGCACAGTTCTTTTGGACTTGACTAAAAATTTGAGAAACAACAGGACCTTTGAGAAAGTAATTTTGTTGTCTTAATTTCTTTTAACACCCAAAGAGAACATTATAAATGGCCAGATGTGTCCTACACTGAAAGCAGGTTTCAATGGAAACCTAACTCTGACATAAGATAGGAAAGGAAGTTCAAGAAAGATAGATGTTTCTCAGAAACATTTGTCAGTACAATGCGTTCAGGATAAAGGAAGCACTCAGTAAATCTTTGCTGAATGAATAAATGACAAACAATTCTGTTAAAGAAATTAATGTATATACAAAGTTCTTTGGTAAACTCATCTTTTAAAATGAAGTATAAAAGATGGAAAGAGGGCCACCTAACCAAAGCTAGATACAAAAACATGTATAAATTTGTGAGAAATATTAGAAAGGCTTTGACCAATAAAGAATTGAGGTTTCAGAAAAATAAAAACTGTTAGGCTCCATCCAGAGAAAGCAAATAAACAAGGAATATGTTCATGTTAACAACTGGGAAAGAGCAGAACTATTTAGTTCCTATTCTACCAAAGACTTAGTGCTAGGGGATGAGACACTTTGTTTTGCTGAATACTGTATTCCAAATACTGAGAACAGTAGGCATTTAAAAAGTGCTGAATGAGGAAGATGTTCAAATTAGAAAGTGCTTAATCAACGCAAATAAAATGGAAAAAAAAAAAAGAAAAAGTCAAGAGAGTTAAGAAAATAGAAACAAAGCATTTACATCCCAGAGCACTTTGAAGAACCATCATCGAAACCACCATCAGCACTTTTTGCGGCACTGTAGAGAATGGAAAATTACGGGAGGACTAGGAATAGTCCTGTTTTCAGGCCTGTTTTCACCAAAAAAGCAGCAGAGGAAAATTCTAGAAAAAGTTATTTAACAACTGCTTTGCAAGCCTTTAGCAAGTGAAGAGGTGACTAAGAATAATGGGCTCATGAAAATATAAGTCATGATCAGTTCAGTTCAGTTCAGTCGCTCAGTCGTGTCCGACTCTTTGTGACCCCATGAACTGCAGCACGCCAGGCCTCCCTGTCCATCACCAACTCCTGGAGTTCACTCAGACTCGCGTCCATCGAGTCAGTGATGCCATCCAGCCATATCATCCTCTGTCGTCCCCTTGATAGATACACCTAAATTTCACTTTTGATAACAATGATATGCTAGAAACTAGCAGACTCATAAAGACTCAAATATAGTTATTAAATGTAAGCAAGACATCTGCTATGATTATTCTTCTGCATAGATGAAGAATGGGTTAATTGGGTTAACTGTGGTAATATACAGCTGATTCAACAATGATGTCTCAGGTTCACATTATTTCTGTTTAACATTTTAATCAGTGATCAATGGTGGAAAAGGCAAGCTTATTGAAATGTTGATGATTCAAAGCTATGAAGACTAATATGAAAAAAGTGAATCGGATTCAAAAAGATCCTACTTGGAAGAATGACTTGAAAATTACAGTATGTTTCACATTTCGATTCAGGAAATCAAATGTCTAGACATGAGATGAGGAGTCCTAGTTTATGGATGACTGTAGCTTATCTATTTAATTTATTCTCACAACAATTCTAAAGTTTGATTTTAATTTTAGAGAGGTGATATATAATGTAATGGTTAGGAGCACGGATTCTTAAGCATTAATGCCTGAGTTAAATGACACCACCACCATTAACAAGCATGGGCAAGTTATATAACCTCTTTGTGCCTCTCAGTCTCCTCATTTATAAAATGGGAATGATTATATTAACTACTTCATAGGGTTGTTATGAGGATTAAATGAGTTAATATACGTGATATGCTTAAAACATAGCTAACAGTGCTAACTGTTCAAGTTATTATTTTATAAATGAGGACCTAAGGCTTATAAAGGCATTATGTAACTTACCCAGGAACATCTAACTGCTGAGTATTAGGGCTCTTTCCACTGCAAATAACCAAGAGGTGTTCCTGGATATCTTGTTTTAAAAGGGACACTTGACAAAACTACAGTCTATTTCATGGGTCATCTGCAGGAAGTGAGGGTCTAGAAAATCTAGGCATTTAATTTATACAGTGACCCTTAATGTTACAAGCTACATACTTTATATTATTAAAAAAAAAAAAAAAAAAAAGAGCCTCAGTAACATTCAGCACCAACCAAAGAGGGAATTAGTCATTTCATGAGGTTACTGGTTTATAATGTCTAAGGAGTTAAATAACCACCTGTCATAAACAAGGCCTCACAACATATGTTGGATCCTATATTTATTGAACAAGAACAAATTAAAACTTTTGCTATGGTCTCCCAAATTAACAATCAGTGAAATAAAAAAATTTTAACTTTCAGCAGTATTTTTAAACTTCATAAGTGAACAATATAATGCTGCAACATCAGATATTCCTTCCATACGTTTTCTAATCATTTATGACTATTAACAAAATCACACTTGTATAATGTCAAATTATACCTTTTTGTTGGTCTTGGTACTTTTGAAGGTTTACCAAGTTTGCATTTTTCCTCTTCTCTTCTTCTTGCCAACTCCTCAGCAGAGAGATGCTAAAAAAAAACCCCCACCATTTGATCAAAGCATCCATCAACCACTGAAGGAAGAATTAATAAAGTGACACCACAGCATAAAGCTAATGTGCACACATTCTGCGGAGACACCACCTGGCTCTGCCTCACACTAGCTGGGTGACTCTGGCCAAGTTACTGAAGCATTCTGTGTTTGCTGTCCTCATCTTTAAAATGGGAATGATAATAATAACAATGCTATGATATTACTGTGAAGACGAAATGAATTAATGTTTGTGAAATACTGACAGTAGTGTCTAACACAGTAAATCCTACATAAATATAAAATAAAATAACTCTCATTTCTTATCTACTACCAGTCTTATTGGGTTTCCCAGGGCACACTACTGGTACAGAACCCGCCAGCCAATGCAGGAGATGAGAGTCATCGGTTTGATCCCTGGGTTGGGAAGATCTCCTGGAGCAGGTCATGGCAACCCATGGACAGAGGAGCCTGGTAGGCTACAGTCCATGGAGTCACAAAGTCAGACACAACTGAAGCGACTAAAGTGCACACAGTCACGTATCAGTCTTATACTTGAGCCCATATGAACTACATACCTTTTCTAGACTATACCTGATATTTTCCCATGTCTGGTACATGTCTGTACCTTTACTTATATGTCTCTTTCAGCTGAGAGTCCCTCATCTACATTTCCACATTGTGAGATTCTCTTGCTCATCCTTTAAGTCACAGATGAAACATCACATCTTCTGTGAAACCTACCCTGATCATACCTGTTAGGTCAATCTTTTATTTCTTGGAACCAATTTGATGGAACTCACCAAAGGTTTTATCTTTCCTACTAGAAATGTAAATTCCTTCAAGGCAGGGACCATGTGTCACTAATTGCTGTGCCTAGAATAATACTCATGTGTCAGGCTGGGGACAGGGAATGGGGAAGAGAGAAAGAAGAGAACTAACACTTTTTGAACACCTGGTATATGCAAGACTTACTGAGTACCGAGTATTAGGACCTTCATACATTTTATTCAACCTTTGAGGGGATTATAAATAAAACCCTGAGATTTGATACAGTTACCCAGTGTAACAAAGCCAGCAGTACACATTCATACATTCTTCCCATTTAACAGCACTGGTTGTTCACAAACAGATTATATAGTCATAGAAGGTGCGTGTGTGTGCACGCATGTACATACATAATTCACTGCCTATGTTTCTTTATAGAACCATAATTTTTGTTAGTAGAAATAATACTTTAATATTTGTAATTCAATTTATGTCTAATGCTCAGAACAACATTTTAATTGGTATATCAGAACATCATTCAGGAACTGTTTACTGAAATGAACAGGGCACACCTTCCTGGCACGCTGACAGATATTCTGGAGCTAAAGACCAGAATACTGGGACAGATCATCACGGTTCTGAAAACCAGTCACACTTCTAGTTAACTGCATCCTCAGTATCTTTTTCTTTGTTGTTTATTGGCGACTTTTAGACAAATTAACATGGGAAAGAAACCTATACATCTAGACGTATAAAACAAGTATAATATATGTGACATTAAAGATAAACAAATGTACACTGACAAAACAATTTTTACTTCTGAGTCATCTGACGGGATCAAAGTTACCTCAAATGTCTGCCCTTCCAAATCTTTTGCATCACACCAATTTCCCCAAGGGTCTCGGACTCTGCGTCTCCTTGTGCGCTGTTAATGAAATTAAAAATAAAGCAAAAGGTAACAAGATTAGCTTGGAGAAATTCCAGCACATTAATATATAAAACCAAAAAGATTATTTCCTAAACATCAATTTCTCCATTAAATTACTGTAATCCCTGATCAGCAATGCCTGACTATATTTTATTAATTTATGTTCAACAGTTAGCATTTGGCTCAAAAATAAGTAAGTAATGATTTTTGAAATTTTATTCTGATTTCTCCTTTAATTTTTACCTCCTTTCATCGTATGGGAGTTACAACTGTAGGAAAAGAATATTTTTTAGGGCCAAGAAGAACCACCACAAAAATGACTTCATGGTAGAAAACTAGAAACAGCACACAGCCAGAGGTATAATAATGAAAACTAGAAGCAAAATAATTGTATCTCAGACTTACGAATATGTATGACTAGCACCAACTCTAGCAACTGTAAATGAAAACATTTTCTTTAAAAACAAAAACAAAGTGTATTCCGTGGTGGAAAAAAACAAAAACAAAAAAACTAGGGTAGACGTGTTTTATAGCCTAAATACTCTGAGGAAAAAAACCTGCTCTTTCATCTTCTATTCTTTTCTATTTACCTTGTTGCTGCTAAGTCGTTTCAGTCGTGTCCGACTCTGTGCAACCCATAGACGGCAGCCCACCAGGCTCCCCCGTCCCTGGGATTCTCCAGACAAGAACACTGGAGTGGGTTGCCATTTCCTTCTCCAATGCATGAAAGTGAAAAGTGAAAGTGAAGTTGCTCAGTCGTGTCCGACTCTTAGCGACTCCACAGACTGCAGCCCACCAGGCTCCTCACCCATGGGATTTTCCAGGCAAGAGAACTGGAGTGGGGTGCCATTGCCTTCTCCTCTATTTACCTTACCTATTACCAATTTCACCTATTTTATTAGTAAAGCCCTGGAGAAGGAAATAGCAACCCACTCCAGTATTCCTCCCTGGGAAATCTCTAGCCTGGTGGGTTAGAGTCCATGGGGTCGCAGAAGAGACAGACACGACTTACCAACTAAACAACAGCAACAATTAGTAAAAGCCAACAAGACTACAGCATGACTCTGCCTTTTGGGAGACTTGTTAGATCACCTGTTTTTAAAATAAGATGCATGCATTGTAAGACACTGTAAAACTCGTTACTGTTTAGTTGCTCAGCATGTCTGACTTTTCTGCGACCTCACAGACAGCCCACCAGGCTTTTCTGTCCATGGGATTTCCCAGGCAAGAATGCTGGAGTGGGTTGCCATTTCCTTCTCCAGGGGATCTTCCTGACCTAGGTATTGAATCCACGGCTCCTGCAATGGCAGGTGAATTCTTTACCACTGAGCCATGCAAGACCATGGAAGCCTGTAAAACTTATTAACCTCAAGAATTAAAAAAGACTAAAATATTTTGAACAGCTCTTCCGAAAAGCTAAATCTTATGGCAAGAATTTTAAGCACAAAAAGAAAATGGAAACAAAAAAAGAGCTTAAATGTATGGTTTTTAAAAGATATGTTGGATACGGATATCAAAATGAAGCAGTCTAAGACCACTTTAAGCAAAACACCGTGCTTCTGTGTAAAGTCTGTGAATGATTTTTAGATTTGGGGGGTTTGTTTTTTGCCTATAAATTAACATTAAACTGAATGGAAAGAGAAAAGTGAATGGCTTGGGTGAAAGAAAACATCTTCTTCTACTAGATGGCCATTTGTCAAACAGGTGAAGAGAAGCAGGCACAGCCTACTCAACAGAGCAAAGAACACCCCACCATTCAGCGAGCCGTGGGCTGCTCACCATAGACTGCAGGCGCTGGGCAAGCTGGTATGCTTCTACCGTGTCTTTTCGGTCTCTGATTCGTACTTTGTCAACAGGTTGTGGCCTGTTATATACAGCCTGTTCTATTGGAATCCAGAAAAAAAGAAAACAATCTATTATTTTGTAGAATTATTTGTACAATAGGAAGACATCTACAATTACAACCCAATTTCTAAGTTTTTTTTTAAGTATCTGTGTTTCTATCTTATACATCTGATGTGCTACTTGGTAGTTCTCACATGAAAGTAATGCTGTTTTCATGAGGAAATCTCAATAAAATGAAACATTCAGGAAATGGGTCATTTGTTTTTGATTGAATGAGTGCTAAGCCTACTTTGCTAGTTTTGGTATTCTAATACAGTAAACATGATTTCACTTTTCTCTGCGTGGCTAGGGAAGCTATGGCATCTTAGTTTTCCTATAAAGCCATCCCTGGTACCTTGCTTTGGGCAAGAAAAGACACTAAAATGAAGGATAGAGCCCACGGAAGACTGTAAATTCTATCTATCTCTACATGAAATGAAATAATCTCTGGTAGGAATTTTTCTGGTTGTCTTTTCATAGACACAGAACACAGAATATATTCCACTCAAACCACGGGTTACAACATTCTAATTAACTTGTCACTTTCCAACTATTATAACTATTATCTTTCTTCGAAATTATGTATGACTAGCACCAACTCCAGCAACTTGTACATGAAAACATTCATGTACAGCAGCAGCAGCAATTCAATAAAAGGGCAGAATACATTAAAAATATGCATGACTTTACATTTGAGAAAAACTAGGGTGAAAGAAACTTTCTACCACAAAAAATATTTTGGCACTTTTATTACATTTAAGTATAAAGGCTCATAAATTGTTTTATTTAAACACTGCTAGACAATATGTTTAGCATTAATACAGTATTTCCAAATTAAATGGGCTTTGACTGGACTTTTCATAAAATTAACTTTTACTTGACAAAGAATTGCATCCTTAAATCATTTCTACTACTTAATATTTTTCCTTTAGAAGCATCTATTTTGACTGCAGGTTAAAAAGAAATATAGTTTATCAACAGAAATCTGTTTTAAAACAAAATCTCAATACATTTATTCAATAACATTAGAGCACCTTTCTGTATTCTCTATCAACACTAAATCTACCTGAATTCTGACCATCAAAGAAATTAATGGGTGCTGTAAGGATAAAAAACGTTGAGTAAAAGATGTTGTTGGGTTTTTATTTTTACCACATCCAAAATTGATTGCTCCTATCAATTCGAGGTATGTATGAATCCGTCCAATACAATTAACATCCCCACAGTTCTTCAGGCCAGGACGTACTGAGGTCTTATTTAAGTATTTCGGTTTGCATATTTCCCTAAGAGACGGAAGTACAATTATTTTGGATAAATAAAAACATAAAAGAAGACTTCTGGGGGAAACTTTTAATACTTGAAATATTTTTAAAATGTACCCCCTTCTCAATATGTAAATGTGTAGTAAATACAATGCTAATACATAATACCCAAGTGTACTTTTTTCTGAAATGAAATATTTTTCAATGATACACTCATTAACAAGTACAGTGTGACTTTTACAAGTATCATTTCTTCCCAAACGTTAAACTCCATAGATCCCAGGACTTTGAAGTTAGAAGCATATTTATCTACAGACCCAAATGCAAGCCTCAACCTTTGAATAAAAAGGGCATATTCATAATATGTTGAAAATGCTTAGTATTAGACATTCCAATTTTTAATACATTGCTTAGGTTCATTTACTTTAACTTTGCTGGACAGCATCTTTTAATTACAAGCTACCTTATAAATGCTTAAAAGTTATATATTAATCATTATGCCAGTAACATTAAGTGCTCTCAGTGGAAAACAGATACTATATTCCATGCTAAAGAATCAAGAAATACCCAAAGACTGAAAGAAACAAGAGGTTTACAAAATAAAACAATTACTAAATACTTTGGTCACCTGATATGAAGAGGTGACTTATTAGAAAAGACCCTGGTGCTGGGAGGGCTTCCCTGATAGCTCAGTTGGTAAAGAATCTGCCTGCAATGCATGAGACACTGGTTCGATTCCTGGGTTGGGAAGATCTGCTGCAGAAGGAATAGGCTACCCACTCCAGTGTTCTTGAGCTTCCCTTGTGGCTCAGCTGGTAAAGAATCTGCCTGCAATGCAGGAGACCTGGGTTCAATCCCTGGGTTGGGAAGATCCCCTGGAGAAGAGAAAGGCTACCGACTCCAGTATCCTGGCCTGTATACAGTATACAGTCCATGGGGTCACAAAGAGTTGAATTCGACTGAGTGATTTTCACTTTCACTTTTCTCACTGATGCTGGGAAAGACTGAAGGCAGGAGAAGGGGACAAAGGACGAGATGATCGGATGGCATGACCAACTCAATGGACATGAGTTTGAGCAAGCTCTGGGAGATGGTGAAGGACAGGGAAGCCTGGCATGCTGCAGTAAATGGGGTTGCAAAGAGTTAGACATGACTGAGCGACTGAACAACAACTAAATATACTTAATATACCATGCTAGATGGTATAACATGAAGTCTTAGTAATGGAACTTAGTAAGAGTAGCAAACAGTTATGAGTACTTAGAACAGATGCCATACTATGGGTTATTTACAACTCTACAAAGATTTTATTATTCTTACTTTTGAGATGAAGCAACAAGAAACTAAGAGAAATTAAAGCACTTTGTTAAGGAAGTGACAAGATTCAAACACAGACTTTATGAACTGAGTGTTCAGATTTATTATATAACATAGGAATTCCTTAAGCAATCTTTATACTACAAATACATATTTTGTGTCCTACATATCAGGCACTGTTCTAGGCACAGATACAGAGATGAATCTGAAGTTCCTGGAGTTTCAGACCTTACATTCTAATAAGTCAATAAATGAATGAATAAATACTGTATTGTCAGGTATCAATAGCGCTAGGAAGACAGAATAAGGATAAGGGGATACAGCAGGGCAGAGAGGTAAAGACTATTTTAGATAGGGTGTTCAGGGAAGACCTAAGCAGAAATCAAATTTAAAATCATAAATTCTGAAGGTCAGTGAGGGTAAAAAGTATGGATTATGGGACGATAGCAGAAGTTCCATTAAAAAGGTGGGATTTCAGTGTGTCTTGTGTGAAAAGTACACACACTACACAAATGAAGGAAGGACAGCTGGAATGGGCAGGGTATACCCAGCTACCAAAAAACTATGCAGCTATGAACTGTATTGGTCTAATTAAAGATTACACAAATCAAAAGGCTTTAAACAAAGAGCTTAGTATTAGCACAGCACTGAACAAATGGTAAGGCCTCTAGAAATATCTGTTTATGATATAATGATTCATTCTTTCAATCTGTCTCTGTATTCCAAGCATTGTTCTAAGCAGGAGGGACAAAACAATTAACAATGAACATGGAGCCTATATTTATCATTGGGGTGGGGAGAGGGGAGACAAAACACAATTAAAAATATAGTATTTTCAGTGGTAAGAAGTTCTATAAGATATATACAATACAGGGTAAGAGAATGAGAGGGAGGAGATATGTGAGCTATTGTAGACACAGGGGAGAGAAAGAAGGCGTCTAATCTCCCTTGAGCAGAACTGAAAGAGAAGAGGAAGTGAGATTCACCAAAATCCAGTGGGGAAAAGCATTCGAGGCAGTGTGAAAAATCAGTCAAGGCCCAGAGTGGTAAGTATGAAAATAATGGGTCAAGACTGCATTCTCTGGAATCACCTCCACCTAATGTGACCTGGAACAAGCTGTTCCCTCTTTCAACCTCATTTCTCTCATCTGTAAAATGAGGACAAGGCTATCAAAGAGGACTAGAAAGAAATACAATGTTGGGCATTTAGTAAGTATTCCATGATTACTGGTTACTATTTTAATAAAATAGCCCCCGAAACAGGGAGTCAACTGCATGTGCTTTTATGGAAAAGATCTTCTAGCTACAAACAAATCTAGCAGGACTTTTTTTATCTTAAAACTTGAATTCTTCATTTTTTTTTTTTTAACACCGCCTCCAGTCTCTAAATACTCTGTTCTATTTCTGAAGAGAATAGGTTTGAGTTCCTGTTCAAAACGTTTATTTTTGCTTTCATACTGTTCGGCTAAATCATACTGAAACAGCAATATTTAACTGGTTTCATGAACTAAGGCAATGACATTAGGAAACTATTGCCATATAATTCATGCTACCCATATAAATTACTCTGCCTGTAAATCCAAAATTCAAAGTAACAAATGAAATTCGATTAAAGTAACATTAAACTGTCTTTGATAATTTATATAGACACTTTTGATTTAGTCATTATTTTGAAGTACTTCAATTTTGGCCATTCATGCTCTTATTTCCAAAAACAAAATTAGATACCAAGGGAGATTTAATTTTTCTGTTTTAAGTGTGAACTAGGCAATGTAGAATAATGGAAAGAGTAATTTACAGAGTCAAGATTTGCATTGAAGTCCTTCTTTTGTCAACAACCGGTCTGTATAATCCAAGTCAGCTCCCTAAGCCCCTCCTGACCTCAAGCTCATTCTTTCAAAGAGAGAAAACACCACCTGCCTAGTTTACAGGATTGTTCTGAGCAATCAGATAAAGAAAAGCTCTCTGTAAACTATAAAGCCCTATGTAAGTATCAGGAGTGGTTCCTTATAGGTATTCTTTTACTTTGATACCACCCTCACTTAGCATTTTCCCAACCTCAATCATTTGCAAAATAACCAAGCGAGAAAAAAAAATTTTTTTTTCTTTTAGAATAGGGCTTTCTTTAGATGTCAAAATGCTTAATATTATGTGAGTAAAATGAAAGTTACCGATTTAACAAGCCTGGTTTTTTCCTTTGGTAATCTTCCTAGGTCAGAACAGAAGCCCTCTGTAAAGACGGCTCTACACAATTTAATAGCTCCTGAAGCAGTAACAATCATGAATGTTTGATGATGTCTTAATTAAACTATTACGAAAAATGCAAATCACTTTCACAGCATTTAAGCTAATAAAGTGGGAAGTTTTTTGGCTTGTTCCCCATCCCTCACTAAGTAATTCAAATAAAAGGTACTGACAATTTAGAGGGTAAACTGAATATATAAAAAAAAAATTCTTATATTCTGATAAAGGAATTATTGACACATTATGTCACAAGTTCAAAGTCAAAAGCACTTAAGGCAGATTTTTAGAATAGTTTCTGAAATCAAGCCACATTAAATGATACTATCCTTGTCACCAAAGTTTTCTCTCTGTACTTCAAAGTACACCATAAACGAAGATAGACATTCTTCCCCTCTTTCAGTTCAGTAGTGTTTTCCATGTCTTCCTAACATTGTCCTACGAAACTGCTTTTTAAGGTAATGATTTATCCCTTTTCTTTTAGGACCACAGACTCTAATAAAATAACAGACAGATGGGTTAAGACAGCTACAGATGACAACATTTCCCAAAACTTTCAAATGGTTTCACTATGAGAAACCAAGTCTTGCCTACTGAAATGTATTAATATGTTAAAGCTCTCTGGAACACTAGGACTATAAAATACTAAATTCTGCATAGGCACATGTACATACTTTAGAGTTTCATAAGCTTTAAAATAGCATCTAAAATACAATTTTTCCTTACCACTGATCCAAAATATAATTCCTAATTTTCAAATAGCGTTCTGGTGTTTTAGCTTGGCGCCCCTCAAAAAACTCAGGAATTGCTTGTTTTTCTTCTTCTTGAATGATATTTCTATCAACTTCTATTTCTTGTTCTGGTGGCTTAAGCTCTTCTTCCTCTTGGCTCTCCTCCTCCACTTGGCAGGAGGAATGAAAAAGCAATTCATTATCACTCAAGTCTTTCTGAGCTTCACAAGGCTCTGGAGAAGGCAACTGTCTGGCATCATCTGTTATTCCATTCCCGTCATGTTTATCATAGTTCTTCATCAGCTTATCACATTTCTGATCATTTAATTCAACTAATTTTTGGTCACTGGTGTTGTAATTTTCAGTCCAAAGTCTAATTCCTGAGCTTGAAAGTGTTTCCATCTCACCTTGCTTTATATTCTGAAGGTATTCCTTGGAAGATTTAGAAATGGGATCTTCTTGGCTGTCAGAAACCAGTGCTTTACTGGTTTCAGGTCTTTCATTATTAGACATGTCTAACAAGAGAACACTGCTAAGATCCTTTTGGGGAACTGGAGAAGTCAACTCATCAGTTTCATCTGTGATGTCTACTTCTTCATCATCGGATAACTTTTCAATTTTTACAGCATTCAAGTTGGGATCAGCACGTCCCCTTAAGCCTGATGCTGTCCATGCCTTTGTCACTTCATCTTCATTTTTCATCTGGAAGTCACTGCTATTCTTCTGATTTGGTGTTTCCTTTTCTGGACCATCTAATTTTACCTGATTAAAAATCAAGACAAAATCTCCATAACATTAACATGTTTAAAATGCAATCACTGGCACACACAAAAAATAAGATACAAAGTTATTAAACTGAGTACATGTCAAAGGTATATCTTTACTGTGCTTTTTCTGAAGGGGTTACAACTACATTTTAAGTGTAAAAGATCATCACTTCAAATTTCCATAAATATATTTGACTCATTCATGGTCAAATGGTGAATTTGATTAATCAAATAATTATGCCCTACTATTAATACTTAGTTTTCAGTATGAAGCTTAAAATGGGAATCTAGCTCAGATCAACCATAGAAAATTAACCAAAAACCATCATACAAGGTATTTTTAAGATATTGCGAAGGCTTATTTCTCAGAATATCTGATACCTCAGCAGATCGTTTTTATAATGCTAAAAGCTCCTTTTAGTTAAAGGAGTCTATCTCACATATATTTACTGAGTAAATTAAAATCCATCTTTCATTTAAATACAAAGACAATAGAAACAAACTGGCTTTTGCAAGTTCATTTAATGTAGCTCTAATATTATAGAGCTTATAATTTAAGACATGAAACTATCATACCTGCTGTTATAAACATAAATATGTTGTAATGCAATAAAGAAAAGAAAATGAATGCTAACAAGTATATGTGATTTGAAATAAAATCTTTGTTACATATAATTTTGAAAAATCTTACAAATAACTAACATACCCAAGACATCACAGCTCCTAAAAAGAGATTATGTATAGATCCTTTATCACAACAGACTCCAAGGATACTGTATTGTAGTTAACTGGCTTACTATGTAGAGGAAAAGGAAAGGGTAGCAGGAGGGAAAATGAAATTTGGACATTTAGCCTGAAATAGCCTTTAACAACTTATTTATTTGAAGTCTCTCATTTTTAGCTTAAAATTGCTGACAAAATTTTGCATTGTATTTCATTATGTATTCATTTTCTTAATATTAAAATGTACCCTTTCATCTCAAGTCTCTGAGTAAAACTGACACTGCAAGAAGTCCCGCACATACGAGCCAGAGAAGCATGGCAAAGATAACTAAATCAGGCTTATTCCGTCTCACAACGCCTCGACCTTCGCAGGCTGTCTGGAAAATGCTTTCGCTGATTAAGAGGGAGCAGACTGACTGATTTACAATGAATTCATTCCATTACTTACTTCCTATGACCAAATGACACTAAATTAGGTAAGTCTTGTATACGGGGTAAAACCCAATACAGCTGACCCTTGAACAACAGGGGGTTAGGAGCACCATACAGCTGAAAATCTGCATATAACTTAAAGTTGGCCTTCCCTTTATGTGGTCCCTTAGCATCTGCAGTTCCATCTCAGGGGATGGTGCAGTGCTGTATTACTGACTATTGAAAAAAAATCCACATATAAGTGGATCAGCTCAGTTCAGCCTGTTTCGTTCAAGGGTCAACCCAATTTACATGAAAAGAAAGCACCAAATTTCATTTAAGACACTTTCAAATTCTAGATAATTATGCTTCTAGTACTCAAGCAGAACATAATAGAAAAATTCTAAATAGCAGAACTACATGGTTGAATACAGCACAAATTACTTTCGAGACTAAGGAACTAGACCGTAACTGTACATTTTTGAACACTGCAATTTATTAGAGTTTTCAGACAGGTCTTTATAATAATTGTACAAGTTTCATTGCTATTAAAAAGATTTTAGAATCATGTTAGCATTTTTGGCCCCTAAGCTCTAATAATTCTTAAAAGTTTAATGCAAATATTTAAAAAGGAAAAAAATTTTCCAGGAAGCAATGACCTCTAAGGTTTTCTCTTTGGAATACTATTTGCTTTATAGGGTGTTTTCAAGCAACTGATAATTTGCCCTATTTAACTGCATGAAATTAAGTGGAGTAACATAATAATACTAATTTAACAGCAATACTCAATACATTGAAGATATGCTTTGAGATTTTCGAAGACAAACATTTACAGGGTACTTTATGGGTATAAAATATTTTCACTATAAACACTCTGAACATTAAGACTTTAATGCCAGGTGGCACCAGTGGAAAAGAACTCGCCTGCCAATGCAGGAGATGTAAGAGAGACGGGTTCAGTCCCTGGGTTGGGAAGATCTCCTAGAAGAACCCACTCCAGTATTCTTGCCTGGAGAATCCCCACAGACAGAGGAGCCTGGCAGACTACAGTTTATAGGGTCACAAAGAGTTAGACATGACTGAAGCGACTTAGCATGTATGCAAGCATGCCTGAATTAAAGAACTATTTACGCTTATTAATTTTATTTATTTTAAATATGATCACTAGGATATTTATATCCTGCTTACCTTATTTTTAAAGTACTGTCTCGCATAACTCTTCACTTGTAAAACAGTGCGACTTTCAATTAGCTTTGCAATTTTGGTCCACCTTCGGCCAAATTTAGCCTATGTTATCAAAATGGAAAAGAAATTGTTTTTGATTAGCTTAATTAACATTCCAAATTACTGCCAAATTAAAAAAAAGTAAAATGATCTATTTTTGTTTTCTAAAATACACAAGTCTCATATATAGTTAAGACTCTTAAAATCAAAGCCCACAATCTCCTCTTTGAATCTTGACTTCAGAAAGCAGACCAAGATGATTTAGAAATCTCTTTCTATAGCTACCTAAATGAAGATCCATCACTTCTATGTATTCCTACAGTATGTATTAGTATTATACATTATGATGTTCCAAAATTAAGGATAACTCAACAAAAAAGTGCATTGAAATGGAGGTGGGTTGTATGTTCTATTTTCCAATTATAGAATCAACTGACTATGTTCCAACGCTAATTTCAAAAAAATTTTCTTAGTCAGATTCCATATTAAAACATATGTTACAAAAACTTTTACACTGTTCAGATATCACAGTAAACTGAATTAAAAGATTGAATCACAAATAAAGTGACCTCCAACCAACACCTCCCTACATCCCTTCATTGTCAAAGGCTGTGTACATACTAACATCGAGGCTGTGAAGGGAAAAACTGAGAACCTGAGGGAGCTCTGATGTGTTTGCAAATACAGACATGAATGCAGTATAATTTTAAAGCTAGACAGTATTTTTAATTATCAAGTCTATCATTTGATACATAAATCTCCTTTACATTATCTCTAACACAAGATACTCTCTATTTCTCAAAGAAGCTCAACAATCCTTTTTTAGATTTCCTAAAACTATTTAAAGGAAAAAAAAAATACAACAACTCAGAGAAGTTGATCTCAGGGCCAGATTTACATGCCAGAGAGTCATGACTAATGGCAATAAATTATCCTGACCTAAATGATAAATCTTAACTTACATACTTATTTCTGGTATTCAATAGAAAATCTGACATATGGACAATTTCTTAAAACTGAAAGTACTTCTGAGAAAATCAGTAAGTATAAATTAATAACTTATGATAGTTCTTAACTAATACCTGAGATCAACTTTCTGAAGATTTAATTATCTGTAGTATGTGCTAAGGGCTTCCCAAGGTGGCGCAGTGGTAAACAATCTGCTTGCCAATGCAGGAGGTACAAGAGAAGCGGATTTGATCCCCGGGTCAGGAAGATCTCCTGGAGTAGGAAACGGCAACCTGCTCCTGTGTTGCCTGAAAAATCCCATGGACAAAGAAGCTTGGCTGGCTACAGTCCATAGGGTCGCAAAGAGTCAGACACAGCCGAGTGACTGAGGACACACATTGTGTAATGATGGGAAATATGTAATTTGGTAGCATGGAGCACTCTTTTGGAAATAGGAAAGATCTGGATAAAGTGTGACTAGTTAGGATTCTAGGGGCTTGGGCACTATGAAAATTGGAGAGGGGACACCAGCAAGAGAAGCAAAGAAAACATTCACCAATTTAAAAATAGAGCAAAGGGACAAGAAGGAAAAAATCTTTCATCATTCAGTACCACATAATTTCCTACTCTCAAGCCTGAGAGAATTCAGATTATAAGCAAATGATACTAATGAGTTACACAGGCTGAGAATACAACCAATGGTTCCATGTATTTTTGTGGAAAAATATTTTAGGTTTAAAATATCTCTTTATATATACACAGATAGATATAGATATCTACATATGTACCTTAAAAAGACACTTACTTTTATAGGGACAAATTATCTCTGGAAGGATTCACAAGAACAGGTGACAAGCAAAGAAAACTAAAGGTTGTGACAGAAGTCAGAAGGAGACTTAACACTCTACAACTTTAGGTGCCATTTGAGTTCTGAACCATGGAGCTAAGCCTCTATAACTACCACCAATGCCAACAAGAACAACCCCAAAATTCACAATCCATTTGTGTGTATATTCTGATCTTTGCTAATGGACAAAACATTAAAGTTGTCAGCAATCTTAAATATACGACTGGTTAATTAGATTATATAAATGACAATCACACGACAGACTAAAATATCAGTATAAAAAGCATCAAAAGTAAAGGAGAAAAATCTCAGGAGGAGATATAACCCTCAAAATAGTTTCTGTAGTTATATTAACTATGTTTCAATTTGCATTCATGAATCCTACATAATATTACATATTCTACATATATAATATATAAATATATATAATTTCAAAATTAATATTGGGTAATATGTACCTTAAAGAAAAAAATATAATCTACTATAGACAGTTAAAAAAATTCCTGCATATT
This sequence comes from Oryx dammah, assembly GCF_014754425.2. Classification (NCBI taxonomy): domain Eukaryota; kingdom Metazoa; phylum Chordata; class Mammalia; order Artiodactyla; family Bovidae; genus Oryx; species Oryx dammah. Next base: position 85,242,529 of record NW_024070212.1, on the reverse strand, counting down.
TTGTTAAGTTTCATTATATTAAGGCACTTCCTCATAATTAGAAACTTGTGTACATTTTTTTTTCCATTATGCAACTGTGAATATTTAAATAGATCTCAGGGAAACATTCATGCAAAAGGAATGTTTCTGGTCTTTAACTATATCCATTAAAATATTTAGATTGTGTGCACAAATGCCAAAATCGGAATTGAAAAAACTCAGCTCATCACCCAGACTGTTCCAAATACAAGTTTTTCCCCCAAAGAAAAGATCAGGTAATTATAAATAAGTTTGCCTTTCAGCACAGGTGGTTGGTAAAACATATAGATATAGTACAATTTCTTGGGTTTTATTAGTACCAAAAAAGGGGTGAAAAACTACCTAAAATATTGAGTCAAATCTATCAATATTTTAATATTTTAGTAACTTAAGTATGAGTTAAAAGGAATTCTCTCATACTATACTACAAACATAATCATTCTAACTAACTACATCATTTAACTACAGAAAAACTATAAATGTGATTACTGTAATTAAAATGAAATTTTCAGTCTCTATAAATTAATTTAACCTTATAATTCTATCAATATTTGCTTCTAGAATTATTTCACTATAAATTAAAAATTGCTCTATTTACCAGCCCTTGTTCAAACAGCTCTTTTTCTTCTATCGTCCACTTTACTGAGTAACTGGCTGGTTTTGTAGGAGAGTGTACCCTGAGGGGAAAAAGAGGAATTGCAAAAAAATTTCTGAAATGGAACATTCCATATTTATGCAGCTAAAGGTTATAGATAGCCATGGGCTAAACTTAATACTTTTTGAGTCTAAGAATTAAAAAGAAGAGAAGAAAAAGCAGGCCACAGCCTCTACCTGGGGGACCAGATTTACCCTGTCTTATATACTTCTCTAGCTCAGGACAGGAGCCCCCAAAGACATAATCCTTGGGTCTGAGTGAAGATAACACTAAAAGACATCAAAGGAAATAACAAATAGGCTTCCTTAGACTGGACACAAAGCAGCAAATGTTAATACATCTCCAAAACCTGAGAGGCTTGTCAGAGATAAAACTGGCTCCAGAAATACCATCTGATTCTTCTATGTAAATCTACATAAATATCAAGCCGGAAAAGAGGTGAAAGTACTATAACACTATAATTATTGCTTTTGAAATGCAGGACATTAAGAAATTAAAAATAAAATTGAGATGAAGCCAACTACTTTAATTGACGTGAACCATTAATCTTTTCTTTAACTTCATTTTTTAGTTGTTGTTGCTTGTTCAGCAAAATGCAAAAGCCAAAGTCTGTTCAGTGCTCAAACTCTTGATAATTACAAGTCTACCCTCTAAGGGATTATAAACATGCAAGCTTAGAAACACTGAATAACATCAAACCTTCTTCAATTATAGGGAAAGGATGTTTATAAAACAGTTAATACTTAACTTCTCTAGATAATTTTTAAAAACTACAAATTCAAATTAAAGTTTTATTTGAAACAAATGAAAATTAACTGACAGGGCAACAGAAATCAAGTCAATTCATAATATACTAGAGGGCAGCTTACACCTGTGGTGGATTCATGTCAATCTATGCCAAAACCAATACAGAATTGTAAAGTAAAAATTAAAAATAAATAAATAAATAAATTTAAAAAAAAAAAAAAATTTTTCCCAGAAATCCCTAGAAAACCACCTTTTCCATAGTTTAGTAAAATTGCCTATGTAGGGCCATAAAGGTTCTGACAAATAAATAATAAAATTATCTTGTAACATTCCAACATTTGTACAAGAAATTTTGATTTTATATTTGTGTAAACCCAAGGTCAAGAGGATTTTTCCACAGGCCAACTATAACTTGTTTAATTTTCCCCTAATTTTTAACTAATCAAAAAGATTTTAAAGTATAAAACGTAAGTACATACATGATTTTTGCTGTTTTCTGCAGACTGCACCACATGAAAAAAGAAAATAAGGAAGCCTGTGAAGTTTTTAAAAATACAATTCAGACTTTTAAAAGCATTATAAATTGATTTTACCTCTTCAAGTATTTTTTATCATCTTCCTTTTGATCAAGCCAGAATTTTCCTGGAAGTGACTTATTGGATAAGTAATACCTGTATAATTATTAAAGAAACTTTTAAAACAATAATAAAGTCCTATAAATTATTATGCAATTTGTATAAAGCAGGCACTCACATATCCTGAAAATCACACTTAAATTCAAGTGAAACCAATTCTTCTCAAAAAATTTTCCAGGTGTGTAATAACAAAAATGTTTGTATCTTATAGGGTTTTTATCTGGATTAAATATTACATGTGAAGTCACACATACACAGTATCTGCACAAAATGTGTACTACCTAAATGCTAGTTTCTCTTTCTTCCCTAGTAGAAGTGGCTAAGAAAAGAGATATCCTCAATGTTTTATGTAAATCTTTTTTCCTAACACATATGGAGAATTAACAGATGAATCTGACTGTTCGTCCAGGATAATTCAGGAGTATCTGCTTTCACGTTTCTGAAGGTAACAGAGAAGAGTTTAGGGTTGTCCTCTACCCTGACAAATGTAACGAACACTTGGGTCAAACCCACCTCTCGGATTGATTAAGCCTAGCCTACACTGTTATACTTTTAGATTCCTCACTTAGCAAATACTGACCGTGTGTCATGCGCACGAGGCATCACGGCAGATACCAGGCGCTGAAGACAAGGACAGAAGAAAGCATTATCCTTGTTCATCCAAGAGCTCGCACAGCTTTTACTATCATTATTTTGTTCCCAAGTTTGGAAGTGAACCACTGACTACCTAAATATTCATTAATCTAGAATGACACTGTTCAACACATTGGCTAAGAGCCTCATGTGTAGCTACTGAATACCTGAAATGTGGTTAGCACAAACTGAGATGTATGTACTGTTAAGTATATAAAATGGACACTGGGTTTCAAAGAGTATAAAACAAAGAATGTAAAACATCTCAATGTTTACATATTAAATGTTGAAATATATTTTAAATATACTGGGTCAAATAAAATGTTATTATAATTGATTTCCCCTGTTTTAAACATGGCTACTAGAAAACCGTAAAGGACATATGTGACTTGCACTATTTTTCTACTGAAAAGCGATGATCCAGGCTATAGCTGTAATGTTTGAGGAGAGCTGGAGAGTAAGAAAGCCTAAAAGGGGTTTACCTATGAGAATTAAAGGTACACAGACACCCTGAAAACAACACAGCAATAACTGGGAGTAAAAGGAACAGAAATTCTGGCTTAAAAAGGAGATAAAAATCCATGAAACACAGAAGAGTTGAAAACAAACCACTCACTACTTTAATTAGAGTTATATTAATAATCTTTATAAATCAGAAAACTTTTTATTCAATCCTTTTATTTTACATGTAAAAAAAAATATGAGTTCCCCAAAATTTAAGGTGCAAATATCACAAACAGATGAAAGAAACAGGGCAAGAAGCCAGTGGCTGAACTGTGAATAAGGACCTACAACTTCTGGGAGAAAAAAAATCTTCATTCTATAGTTTTGTGTTTTTTACTTAGATTGCTCCCAGTAACAGCTATAAATTGGTAGAATAAGAAGTGAGAACTTTTACATATTCTAATTCTGTGTCTTTGGACGAATTAATATCTCATACAACTGAAAATGGGAGGTCTGGACTAGAAAATTTGGACTTAAACTAAGGATTCTAGCTGATTTAAAACACTCTATAGGGAATTCCCTGCTGGTCCACGGTTAGGACTTCACATTTTCCCTAAAGAGGGAATGGGTTCAATCCCTGGTCTGGGAACTAAGATCCCACATGCCATGTGGCATGGCAAAAAGATAAAAATTAAAAACAAAACAACTACCACCAAAAAATCTCTATAATTTCTGTTCAATATTAAGGTAATTGAAAGAGTTGGTTGACAACAGAAACTCAAAAGTATTGGGTCAGATCTCAGACTTAGTGGTAAAACAGAATAGGTAGGTAACATTATACACTAGCATTATATCTAGCAACTAACAGTGGTCTCTTTTGTAAGTTTTGCATTAATGGATTTTTAACCCTGAAATCACTTTCCTCATAGTCAATAAAGGATACTCTTCTTCCAACAACATTTTCTCAATGACAGCTCTGTTCTCTTCACTGATGGTGCTATCCAGAGTCCAAGGCTATTAAAAAAAAAAAGGAAGAATAATTTTTTTTTATTTACTGCTTTCTGAAACCAACTACTATTTTGTTAAATGAAAATACACAATAATATGATTACAAATAATAAAGCTACCATTTACCGAGAAAACAGACAGATCTTTGGACTCCTATGATAATGCTGAGACAGGCATCACTACTTCACAGATGCATTCATAGAAGCAGTAACTAACGTTTTAAGTGGGAAAGAAGAGACTTGAGCCTTAGATTCCTAGGCTCTGGCTCCTACTCATGATAAAGTAATAATGGTTATCCTGCATGAGGAACAATTAAGATACTACTAAGATTTTGCTAGATACCTCACCTATTAATATTTCCAAAACTCACCACAATTCCTTTTTTCCCCTTAAGCCACAGTCTCTCCATACTTCTTTTAAACTCTTAAAACATAAACATTTTCAGCCAAGTCTCTTTTCCAAGCTCTATTTAGATGGTTATAACTAACTACCCACTCAAAATTTCCACCAACTACCCACTCAAAAATTACCTAACAGGCTTCTTAAAACTTCACATGTTCAAAACAAAATTTACCAAAGCATAATCTTCACCAGCTTCTCTCCTGCCTTCCCAATTTTGTAAGCAGCATTACTAGTCACCAAGCTATTCCAGCCTGAAACCCAGGAATCATCCTGGATTCTTTCCTTTTCCTTCAATCCCCAAACCCAATATAACAAGCATTTCTACCACCCAAACATAATTCAAATCTGTCAACTTCTGCCATAACCTGAGGCCAAGCCATCACCAAATCTTGCTTAGGTCCCTAGAAATGTTTCCTAACTAGTCTCTTTCATTTTCTTCCTGCCTCCTGCTAGTGTAACAGGGCCATCATTTGCCTCCCCAACCTGTCACCTCTCCCCCTTTCCTACTATATTCTAGATACTGGATTTCAACAACAGCCTTCGTGCCGCTGTTCTTTCTGCAAATAGTAGTTTTCCTCTACTCTTCACATTCCTACTTCTACTTTCAACTTTAATGTCACATTCTCAGTTTCCCTCACCATGTCTGTCTTGATTATGGTTGTATTCCCCAAAACCTGGCCTGGTGTCTGGCACATACTAAGTATTCAATAGTTGTTGTTCAGTTGCTAAGTTGTATGTGACTCTTTTGTGAACCCATGGACTGTAGCCCGCCGGGCTCCTCTGTCCATGGGGTTCCCCAAGCAAGAATACTGGAGTGGGTCACTATTTCCTCCTCCAGGGGATCTTCCTGCCCAGGGATCAAACCCGCATCTCCTCCAATGGCAGGGGGTTCTTTACTGAGTCACCAGGGAAGCCCAAGGACTCGATAAATAACTGTTAAATGAAGAAATGAACCATGCAGCAATCCCCATATTTTAGATGAAGAAACTGCGGTTCATAAATCTGATAAGTGGTAGGGCACCAATTTGTGCCTAAATCTAGCTGGATCCAAAGTTGTTTCCCAGAAGGCCATTTTTTCAGTCAAAAGAAAAAAGAATAAATTCCTTCTATTTTTAAGTTAAGAAAAAGGTTTCACTATCTTACCTCTGTGACCACTGAGAACTAGCACCAAGTTAAAAAAAAAAGAGAGATACTCTGCGCACTGAGTAATAGCTTAATATACCTGATATTTCCATAAAATACTTACAATAAGACCATTCTCAGTTCTCCATGATGAATCAAGATAATGATCTTGTAAAACAGATGCTGTATTTTCATCACTTCTGTAATAATTGAGAAAATAGGTATGGAAGTGAAATTATACCAGTTAATGAATATAATTTACAAGGCACAGTGACTGACAGGTTTCGTATGTTAAACAAATATTTAGTTCCTTTCTCCATCCTATTTCAACTGCCAAATATCAAGTTTGTTTACTTCTGTTTCCCAAAAATAAACAACTCCATGAGGAAAAAACTACCTCCAAACAGCAACCACACACAACATATTCTGTGGCTATGAACCAACGCTTCAGATTTCTTTTGATGAATATGCACATCTATACAGGAATTCAACTTTATGACTCTCCTGGTTATATCTAAAGCATAAAAGCCACCCATTAATAGTACCACTCTCAAAATGGAAGAAAAAGCAAGAAGAAATAGAAGAAACAAAAGAAAATACTTGAAGGAGGACAGTACAGTGAAGAGATCTAAGAAATCTGTTGTTTTAACTCACATAACAAAAATTAACTTGAGTTATCTGGGGGCTTTTCTATGTCCTTGAGGGATTCAACTTTGTTAATTCTCACCTTTTAACTAATTAGAACTCTCTAAAGTCACACTTAAGAGAGTCATAGTTACTTCCACCGTTTAGAAACAGTTAGAGACTTAATTTCAGGGGGCTCCAAAATCACTGCAGATTGTGACTGCAGCCATGAAATTAAAAGATCTTGCTCCCTGGAAGGAAAGCTATGACCAACCTAGACAGCATATTAAAAAGCAGAGACATTACTTTGCCAACAAAGGTCTGTCTAGTCAAAGCTATGGTTTTTCCAGTAGTCATGTATGGATGTGAGATTGGACTATAAAGAAAGCGGAGCGCTGAAGAATTGATGCTTTTGAACTGCTGTACTGGAAAAAACTCTTCAGAGTCCCTTGGACTGCAAGGAGATCCAACCAGACCATCCTAAAGGAGATCAGTCCTGGGTGTTCATTGGAAGGACAGATGCTGAAGCTGAAGCTCCAATACTTCGGCCACCTGATGCAAAGAGCTGACTCAATGGAAAAGACGCTGATGCTGGGAAACACTGAAGGCGGGAGAAGGGGATGACAGAGGATGAGATGGTTGGATGGCATCACTGACTCGATGGACATGAGTTTGAGTAAGCTCTGGGAGTTGGTGACAGGGAATCCTGGCATGCTACAGTCCATGGGGTCACAAAGAGTCAGACTTGACTGAGCGACTGAACTGAACTGAAAGTCACATTGTTCACTTCATATGAATAGTTAAGTTTGAGGAGGCCCAATCTGTGATATAATTAAATTTAAAATTTGCTTCTATATGTTTTGAAGTTATAAAAGTTTCCTAGTTCGTGACTTTTCCCAGTCTATACTTAGAAACTGCTATACCTCTTAGAAACTGCTATAATATAAAGTTTATTGTCTGTCTCATCCAATAAGAATGTGAGTTCCATAAAAGCAAGGACTTAGTTTGGATGAGTGCTATAAACCCAGAGCTAGGCATATAAATGATAGTCAATATTCGTTGAATGATTGAATGAACAGGTAGGTGGGGTATGGATCACACAGGTCTCTAGGGAGTTGGGAGTACCATCATCAGATCTGATGTAAGAAAAGACTACTCTAACTTCAGGAAAGACTAGAAAAGGGTCAAAGAGACAAGAAGCAGTTAAGAGGGAGTGATTACATAGATATTAGAGAGAAGTGACAGTAACTTAGACCTAAAGCACAAGCAATGTGAACAGGAAGAAGTGAACACATCTGAGAGGATACTCAGAATCTACAGACTCTCTAATAGGAGAGAGATAAGGAAAAAGGTTAAAATCTAGGTCTCTTCCCTGCATGAGTGGGTGGATGGTGCCATTTACTGAACTAGGGAACTTGAAGAGGCAGGTTGGGTAAGGAAAGTTTCTATAAAGTGAGACTGAGGAGCTTGTGGCTCACCCAAGGGCAAATAGATTCAGGAAAACGGATAAATGGATCTGAAGATCATGAGAGAGATTTGAGCTGGTGACAGATTTGGGCAATATCAGCCTGTTATTAGATGGAATTTAAGATTAAATGTCATCTGTGTGGGTCAAAATTGGTGGAACATTGGGAAATTTTCATATGGTCCAACTTAACAGAAATTTAAGCCTTGAGAGATGGACTGTATGGTTAGTAAGAAGTCTTATGACAAAATTCCTTGGAAATACTATGATTTAAAGAACAAGTAGAAGAAACAGGATAAGAATGGTAGAAGGGAAACAAAACACTTCAATGCATCTTCTAACCTTGGTAACCAGCACTTAGCAAGGACTTAAAAGTGTGTTTTCAATTAATCCTCAAGATGTCATGATCAGCTATAACTGAACAATTCAGAGGGGCATCTAAGTGTTTACTCACACCAAATTCCACATGATTAGAGTACCAACACTAGGGAACAACTGTCACTAGACTGTAATGTTCATGATGCTCTATAGAATTGTGTGAGACAATGACAATGACCATCAGGAACCAACAACCAGTTACTGGCTTCATGAGACTAATGTGACTGTAAGTGCCATCAGTAGACTTTGGGCTCAAACAGAATAATAAGAAAAGGAAAGAAAAAAGAAAAAGAGAAATAAAACACAATCATAAAAATAAAGAAAAACCCATGGAAAGAGGGGAAGAGTCAGTGCTCTCAGATAATCTTTAGTGTTTCCAAGGGCAGCTCATCTCCCTTGAACTTCAGATAAGAATCCCTCGAATCTATTTCATACACTTATTGTGGAAAGTAAATCAAACCATGCATGCAAAAGCACTCAGTCAAGATTAACTTAATCTACACAAATGTGAAAGATTCTTATCAAAGGCTTTCTGCTCATTTGTATAGACTTGTACTGTTTTGTCTAAACATTTGAAGGAGACTTAGTTACTTCTCATTTTTATAGTGTTTTAAGTTCAGGAAAACTTTAAATGGCTCTGTTTCAGTCCCTCATGGACAGGGTTGGTACTCTTCTTCACAATTTACAAAGGTGCTATTATTAGGTTGGATCATGTGAAATTGCTATTTTTTTTATAAGTCAAAAACGGTCTAAGCCTCACAATTTTACCTGGCTCAATGTAGAGACTTCTAATGAACTTGTTCATAGTTATAAGCAACACAGTTGGCTGAGTTGAGAACTGAGGTCTTCTGATCCTGACCAGTCTAAGCCTCTTCTATTACTAAAAGAGAAATCTGAAAGCACATCTTTAAAACCGCATGTATCAATTTCTTTCTCTGCAAGCAAGGAGTCCAACAGCTAGATATCTCAAGCTGGAGGCTGCTTTTTAAAAGTCACACTGGCCTGCTCCGCAGGAACTGGTACTAAATGGTGACCTCTCACTGGGTCCTCAAAATACTATCCGTGGTGGGAAGGTAAAGAACACAACACTTACAGAGCACCTCTCTTATACTAGAGCACATCCCCAAATCATTTCATTTGATCTTCACAATAACCGTATGAAGTACATAACATGATAGTCAGCTTACACAAGAGTTGTCTGAGGCCCAAAGTCACACTGCTAGTAACTGCTGCTGCTGCTAAGTCACTTCAGTCGTGTCCGACTCTGTGTGACCCCATAGACGGCAGTCCACCAGGCTCCCCCGTCCCTGGGATTCTCCAGGCAAGAACAGTGGAGTGGGTTGCCATTTCCTTCTCCAATGTATGAACGTGAAAAGTGAAAGGGAAGTCGCTCAGTCGTGTCCGACTCTTCGCGACCCCATGGACTGCAGCCTACCAGGCTCCTCCGTCCATGGGATTTTCCAGGCAAGAGTACTGGAGTGGGGTGCCATCTAGCTGGGTCAATACACAGCTGTCAAACTCTTAAGTCCCACCCCTTTCTTTTAGATCACGCTGCATGTCGGGAAGTTTTCACAACTACCCCTACGTGGAAGAGGAAACCAGAGGCTAGTAGGGATAAAACGACACGCCCAAGGTCACACGGCCCGCAAGCGAGGGAACAAGAATTCCTAAGTTCGGTTCTGTCCAGGGACCGCCCCTGTTCTAATTATTTTTGGGGCGGTGGCAAGGAGGCGGGTTCTGGGGAGGCAGTAAAGGAAGAAGCAATCTAATTGCTTAAGAGTATGCAATGTGCTAGGCGCGGTCAGCGCCCTCACAGGATCCCGGTAAAAGGGCTGTCCCACGCTAGTCTACGGTACCCGCCCTCTGGGATCAGGAGGAGCCAACAGACGCGATGGGCGAGGCGCGCCTCTCAGGCCGGCAGGAGACCCTGGCCCAGGGGATGGTTTTCCACTCCCCCGGCCCTTGCCGGAACCGCGGCCTTTAGAGGGTACCTTCTCACGGCCGTGCCCCTCCTCGTCTCTGCAAGCCCAGTCTCAACTGCTCACCCAGACTGTGCTGCCGCTGGCACTACGTCCCCTTCGATATCCACATCCGCTTCCTCAGCCGCCATGATGGGACCTGACCCCAGCCGTCCTCCCGAGAGATCCCGCGAGAGGTGGAGGGCCTGAAGGCGGGGCCATGTACGTCATGGGGCGGAGTCGACGCCTCGGCCAGCTCTTTCCAGGCTGGCGAAGCGGGGTTTCAGAGAAAAGATGCTAAGGAGTTCTGGGGTTCGATCCTTTTGGCTTTTGTTGAGGAGCAGCTCAGTGCTAAGGAATCCGGTTGCGATAGGCCAGTTCGATCCCTACATTGGATCCTCTGGAGTAGGAAATGGCAACCCACTTCGGTATTCTTGCTGAGAAATCCCGTAGACAGAGGAAACTGGCAGGCTACAGTCCATGGGGTCACCCGAAATAGGCACAACTTAAAGACTAAGCTTCAACAAGCTTGCTGCCTTGGCAAACAGCCCAGGCTTGGGTTTTGAAGAGATTGTGCTCTTGCATAAATTATTTGGCGCCTCACTTCTCTGATTTGTAAAATGGGGATAATAATAATAATCTGCCGCTGCTTAGTCCCTCAGTTATGTCCGACTCTTTGCGACCCCATGGACACAGCCTGGTGGGCTACAGTCCATGAGGATTCTCCAGGCAAGAATACTGGAGTGGGTTGCCCTGTCCTCCTCCAGGGGATCTTTACCATCTGAGCCACCAGGGAAGAGCTAAAATTTTTATCTAGAGTGCTGAAAATATCAAATTAGACCTTTGAACTGTGAAGGTGGCAACAGTGATCCTTACATGTTGGTTTTCTTTCCTTTCCTTTTTTTCTTAAGGAATTATTCAGTACTTATTGAAGTGCTGAACATCTGTTTTATCAAAAAAATTAAGGGTATAACTTATGATTACATATTTTATTTTGTAGAGGCCTTTACAATTAATTAAAATATCATTCTCATGACCACTGATCTTCACAATTACACAGTGAATTAATCCGGACTGATATTATCAGTCACAGTTCTACAGATGAGGAAACTGAGGCTCTGAAAACTGAAATAACTAATGGAAAGGATAGACAGCTGGTCAAAGACAGCTGGGACCAGAGTCTAGGCCTTTTGACTCTTTACTGAGTGCTTACCCTCTACACATCATGTAGTTGGGAACTGTGAAAGACAAATGCCATTTCTCTCAAATAATTTATGTTCTCTCAAGAAATTAGTTGTTGGCCTTATGCATTATTCTCCCTTGGCATCTATCACTTCCATTACTGTAGCTGTTCATTCACTTGTCTGCCTCCACTGTTGGTTGATGAATTCACTAAGAACAAGCACTGTAGCTGCCAGTCTTTTCACTAGTCCTTATACTATCATCATTCAGCAAAGTGTCTGACACACAGTAGGTGCTTGGTAAATATTATACTGATGAATGAGTCAATCAATTCATGGAATGAGTCCTCTTCCGACACTGTTGTGAGTTTTTTCCATCTCATTTTTGTTTATGCTCAAGCCATAGATGAGCTGTATGATGAATGTAATGGCAGAAGATGGAGGGAAAGTTTATCAAAGAGGAAGATCCGGTGTCCAGTGCTCAGAAACTGTATAGTGCCCCATCCTTAGGTCAACCTGCAGATGCTTTGTTGTTGTTGTTGTTGTTCAGTTGCTCAGACATGTCCAGCTCTTTGCAACCTCATGGAATTTTGCATGCCAGGCTTCCCTGTCCTTCACCACATCCTGGAGCTTGCGTGAACTCATGTCCATTGAGTTAGTGATGCCATCCAACCATCTTGTCCTCTGTTGTCCCCTTCTCCTCCTGCTTTCAATCTTTCCCATCATCAGGGTCTTTTCTAATGAGTTGACTCTTCACTTCAGGTGGCCAAAGTATTGGAGCTTCAGCTTCAGCATCAGTCCTTCCAATGCATATTCAGGGTTGATTTCCTTTAGAATTGACTGGTTTGATCTCCTTGCAGTCCAAGGGACTCTCAAGAGTTTTCTCCAATACCACAGTTCAAAAGCATCAATTTTTAGGCGCTCACCCTTCTATGTTCAACTTTCACATCCGTACATGACTACTGGAAAAACCACAGCTTTGACTAGATGGACCTTTGTCAGCAAAATAATGTCTCTGCTTTTTAATCTGCTGTCTAGATTTGTCATGGCTTTTCTTCCAAAGAGCAAGCATCTTTTAATTTCATGGCTGCTGTCACCACCTGCAGTGATTTTGGAGCCCAAGAAAATAAACTCTCTCACTGTTTCCATTATTTCCCCATCTATTTGCTATGAAGTGATGGAACCAGATGCCATGATCTTCGTTTTTTGAATGTTGAGTTTTAGGCCAGCTTTTTCCACTCTCCTCTTTCACCTTTATCAAGAGGTTCTTTAATTCCTCTTTGCTTTCTGCCATAAGGGTGGTGTCATCTGCATGTGAAGATGCTTTACCTGTTGCCAGAGGACTTATCCAATGACCAATTCTAGTGGTAGCTGGCATGCTTGTAACAGAGTAGGCATTCTTGAGGTATTTGTTGGATGTGATTTACAGTAAGATAGAAAGATGGGCATACCCAGATAATCAAAAGAATATAGATGCCTTTTATTGATCTTTACATAGCAGGCCAGATGGGAACCTTGGACACCTGTGATATCAAATGACACTACACCACAACACAGAACACCATGAGAACAGCATCTCTTGCAACAAGGAACTGAAGGCTTTCCAGCCCAGTGCCACCATCAGTAGGCATTAAAATATATGTGGAAAGAAGGAAAGGAAGTCCTGCACGGAACTCAAGTATGCCCCAAGGCCTCTAGATGTAAAGGCCTCCTAAATAGGGGGACTAGCCTGAAGCCTCCCCACACATAACCCAAACTCTGCTCCTGCTTTGCTGACTTATGTGAAACAGGCTCTGTGAAGCTTTAGCCCAACCCCAAAGAATCCACCTGCAATTCAGGAGCTGCAGGAGACACGAGTTTGGTCCATGTGTCCAGAAGATCCCCTGGAGAAGGGCATGGCAACCCACTCCAGTATTCTTGCCTGCAGAATCCCACTGAAAGAGGAGCCTGGTGGGCTACAGTCCATAGGGTTGCAAAAAGTCAGACACAACTAAAGCAACTTAGCACTCATGCATGCACCTACAAACATACAGCTATAACCCCATATATAACCTGAGTGGATTCCTGAGGCCCAGTCTATTATTTAAAATTCTTTGTTCTAGAGTTCTACAAAACAAACAAACAACAACTCTGCAATTTGTTTAAAGACTCATTTTCTCACCCATTTGAAACTAGAATAAAAAATTCAGAATTCATAAATACTTATCCTACTGTACTCAGAGAAATGGCATCGAACAAGATGGACTCATTCGTTGCTCTCATAAAATCTATGAAACATGCAATTTCAAGATGATATAATAAGTTTTGTTAATACATTCCCCATCCTTCTAGGATCACAGGGAGAGGCACTTATCCCAGAATAAATACTCGCCTATACCACATTTTTGAGGATATTGATTAGTTAAAATTTGAAAGTATTATTCTAGATTCTAGGGACTACAAAATAGAAGGCCCTGTGCTAATGTGGAGAAAGAAACAATGGGAAAAATTAGAAGAAACTGATACTCACACAGAGCATAAAGACAGGATCTCAAAGGATGAAACTGTTTCTGGTAAATTTAACTATATCTTCCTTCCCCCTGACAAAAAAGCTCAAGAGTACTTATAAGAATACAAAAATAAGTAAGACAGACAAAGACAAATATCATATGATATCGCTTATATGTGGAATTTAAAAAAAGATATAAATGAACCTATTTAAAAAACAGAAAAAGACACACACAGAAAACGAACTATGGTTACCAATCAGAATGGTGGGAGAGGGATAAATTAGGAGGTTGGCATACACACACTCAGTTTAGTTCAGTTCAATCACTGAGTCGTGTCCGACTCTTTGTGACCCCATGAATCGCAGCACACCAGGCCTTCCTGTCCATCACCAACTCCTGGAGTTCACCCAAACCCATGTCCATCAAGTCGGTGATGCCATCCAACAATCTCATCCTCTGTTGTCCCCTTCTCCTCCTGCCCTCAATCTTTCCCAGCATCAGGGTCTTTTCAAATGAGTCAGTTCTTTGCACCAGGTAGCCAAAGTATTGGAGTTTCAGCTTCAACATCAGTCCTTTCAATGAATATTCTGGGTTGATATCCTTTAGCATGGACTGGTTGAATCTCCTTGCAGTCCAAGGGACTCTCAAGAGTCTTCTCCGATACCACAGTTCAAAAGCATCAATTCGACGCTCAGCTTTCTTTAGAGTCCAACTCTGACCTCCATACATGACCATTGGAAAAACCATAGCCTTGAATAGATGGACCTTTGTTGGCAAAGTAATGTCTCTGCTTTTGAATATGCTATCTAGGTTGGCCATAACTTTTCTTCCAAGGAGTAAGCATCTTTTAATTTCATGGCTGCAATCACCATCTGCAGTGATTTTGGAGCCCAGAAAAATAAAGTCTGACACTATTTCCACTGTTTCCCCATCTATTTCCCATGAAGTGATGGGACTAGATGCCATGATCTTAGTTTTCTGAATGATGAGCTTTAAGCCAACTTTTTCACTCTCCCCTTTCACTTTCATCAAGAGGCTCTTTAGTCCTTCGCTTTCTGCCATAAGGGTGGTGTCATTTGCATATCTGAGTTTATTGATATTTCTCCCGGCAATCTTGATTCCAGCTTGTGTTTCTTCCAGCCCAGCGTTTCTCATGATGTACTCTGCATAGAAGTTAAATAAGTAGGGTGACAATATACAGCCTTGACGTACTCCTTTTCCTATTTGGAACCAGTCTGTTGTTCCATGTTCAGTTCTAACTGTTGCTTCCTGAACTGCATATAGGTTTGTCAAGAGGCAGGCCAGGTGATCTGGTATTCCCGTCTTTTTCAGAACTTTCCACAGTTGATTGTGATCCACACAGTCAAAGGCTTTGGCATAGTCAATAAAGCAGAAATAGATATTTTTCTGGAACTCTGTTGCTTTTTTGTTGATCCAGCGGATGTTGGCAATTTGATCTCTGGTTCCTCTGCCTTTTCTAAAACCAGCTTGAACATCTGGAAGTTCACAGTTCATGTATTGCTGAAGCCTGGCTTGGAGAATTTTGAGCATTACTTTACTAGCATGTGAGATGAGTACAATTGTGCAGTAGTTTGTGCATTCTTTGGCATTGCCTTTCTTTGGGATTGGAATGAAAACTGACCTTTTCCAGTCTTCTGGCCACT
The DNA here is from genome assembly GCF_014754425.2 of Oryx dammah. Taxonomy (NCBI): domain Eukaryota; kingdom Metazoa; phylum Chordata; class Mammalia; order Artiodactyla; family Bovidae; genus Oryx; species Oryx dammah. The sequence goes on along the minus strand of NW_024070212.1, from coordinate 85,227,106 downwards.
GATGAGTTTTCCAAATTTGCTGGCATAGTGAGTGCAACACTTTCACAGTGTCATCTTTCAAGATTTGAAATAGCTCAACTGGTATTCTATCACCTCCACTAGCTTTGTTCATAGTGATGCTTCCTAAGGCCCACTTGACTTCACATTCCAGGATGTCTGGCTCTAGGTGAGTGATCACACCATCGTGATTATCTGGGTCGTGAAGAACTTTTTTGTACAATTCTTCTGTGTATTCTTGCCACCTCTTCTTAATATCTTCTGCTTCTGTTAGGTCCATACCATTTCTGTCCTTTATTGAGCCCATTTTTTGCATGAAATGTTCCCTTGGTATCTCTAATTTTCTTGAAGAGATCTCTAGTCTTTCCCATTCTGTTCTTTCCCTCTATTTCTTTGCATTGATTGCTGATTTCTTTGCATTATCTCTCCTTGCTATTCTTTGGAACTCTGCATTCAGATGCTTATATCTTTCCTTTTCTCCTTTGCTTTTTGCTTCTCTTCTTTCCACAGCTATTTGTAAGGCCTCCTCAAACAGCCGCTTTGCTTTTTTGCATTTCTTTTTCTTGGGGATGGTCTTGATTCCTGTCTCCTGTACAAGGTCACGAACCTCTATCCGTAGTTCATCAGGCACTCTATCAGATCTAGTACCTTAAATCTATTTCTCACTTCCACTGTATAGTCATAAGGGATTTGATTTGGGTCATACCTGAATGGTCTAGTTGTTTTCTCCACTTTCTTCAACTTCAGTCTACTAGATATCAAACAGGTAACAATTAGACATTACAAAATAAAAGATTAGTGAACTTGAGCATATAACCAAAGAACTATCCAAAATGAAACATACAGAGAAATGAAAACACTTTTAAATAAGCAGAAAAGTCAATGAGCTGTAGGATAATGTCACACTCAGTTGGGGGTCTGAAAAATGGATGGTAGGGATCAGGAAAAGTATTTGAAGGAAAAAAAGGAAAAATTTTCCAAATTTCAGGAAAACTATAAACTCACATATCTAAGAAAATCAAAGAATTCTAGGTGTTAGAAAACATAAACTATACTAAAGCCCATTGTAATCAAATTGCTCAAAACCAGTAATAGAAAAGCAAGCTTTTCAGACAATAAAGGCACATTCCCTACAAAGGAAAAAACATAAGAATGACAATAAATTTCTTGTCAGAAACAATGGAAGCAGGAAGACAGTAAGCCAACATTTTAAAATTACTGAAAGGAAAAAGGCAACTTAGAGTACTGTATATCTAGTATAAATATCTTTCAAAAATGAAGGCCACGTGAAGCCTTTTCAAGATACAAAATCTGAAAGAACATATCATCAACCTATCTACTACAAAAAATGTTAAAGAAAGAAATTATAGAAAGAAATGAAATGATGTGGCAGAAAGAAATGATAGATGGAAATCTGAATCTATGTAAAAGAAGGAAGAGTACAGGGACTGGTAATGACATGGTAAATGTATAAGATTTGTTTTCTTAGTATCGAAACCATCAAGTGTCATTTCAGGGGTCTCTGAAGAACTCTGATACTATAGTCTTTATATCTCAGCACAGAGAAGAATTCAGTGAGAGCAAAGTGGTAGATAAAAAGTGATTTACTAGAACAGGAGGCTTGTGAGGCTTACACATGGCTGGCTAGAAGTGCCACGCCCTGAGAACTTACTGGGCAACAGTTTTACAATCCAAGAAAAAGTAAAGAGAGGCAGAGGACCTTCTTTGTCTTTCTTTACTTTTTTATCTTTCTTGGGGGGCTCCAAAATCATTGCAAAGGGTGACCGTAGCCATGAAATTAAAAGATGCTTGCTCCTTGGAAGAAAAGTTATGACCAACTTAGATAGCATATTAAAAAGCAGAGACATTACTTTGCCAACAAATGTACAGGCTATGGTTTTGCCTATGGTCATGTATGGAGGTAAGAGCTAGACTCTAAAGAAAGCTGAGCGTCGAATTGATGCTTTTGAACTGTGGTATCGGAGAAGACTCTTGAGAGTCCCTTGGACTGCAAGGAGATTCAACCAGTCCATGCTAAAGGATATCAACCCAGAATATTCACTGGAAGGACTGATGTTGAAGTTGAAACTCCAATACTTTGGCCACGTGGTGCAAAGAACAGACTCATTTGAAAAGACCCTGATGCAGGAAAGATTGAAGGCGGGAAGAGAAGGGGACAACAGAGGATGAGATGGTTGGATGGCATCACCAACTCAGTGGACATGAGTTTGGGTAAACTTCAGGAGTTGGTGATGGACAGGGAGGCCTGGCATGCTGCAGTCCATGGGGTCGCAGAGAGTTGGACACGACTGAGCGACTGAACTGAACTGAATGTTTTCATCATCAGCCCCTCCTCCAGGTTGAAAAAGGGAGTTTTCTTGTCCCTTTGTGGTCAAGCTAGGTCCACAAATTACTGTTTTTTATGTGTGTGGAGCACGTATTCTAGGAATCATTAATGTACTGAGCTCACTGGACAGTATGTGGGTCTCATGCAACCATTGTTTTATTGTTTGGGGGCACGTCCTGTTCTTCTGTTGCAAGGTTTTGTTGCTATGCAAGCCTGCTTGCTTTTGTGGTTAAGCAAATATACTTTCTTGAGTAATTATTAACTTACAGGGATCTCCTGCATTTTTCTACTTATAATCCCCTTGTGGGATTAACTATTTAATTGCCTCTTTTGTCCCTTCAGTCTGTTCCTATCAGTATTTAAACCTCTTTAAAAGAGATTTTAACTGTGGTATCGGAGAATTACAATGTAATGTGAGATTAATAGCATATACATGAGTGAAATATATGAGAACAATAATATAAAGTCTCGAAAGGGAGGGATACAAGTGCAGGCATACCTCAAGATACTGCATGTTCTGTACCAGACCACCACAATAAAGAGAATACTACATGAAGCAAGTACACAAATTTTTTGGTTTTCTAGTGCACATAAGTTATGTTTATACCATATGGTAGCCTATTAAGTGTGCAATAGCTTTATGTCTAAAAATACATAATTTAAAAAACCTATTACAATAGTAACATCAAAAATCACTGATCACAGATCACTATAATAAATATATAGTACTTAAAAGTTTGAAATATTGTGAGAATTATCAAAATGTGACAGAGAGAAATGAAGTGAGCAATTGTTATTGGAAAAATGGTACAGATAGATTTGCTTGACACAAACCCTCAATTTGTAAAAAATACAGTGCCTGTGAAGTACAATAGAATGAAGTCTGTCTGTATATTTTTGTGAAGTTATTATATAAAGTGATATAGTATCACTTGAATATTTCATTATTGTTACATATTAAGGTTGTATAGCATAAACCCTAAAATAATCACTACAATAACAAAACAAATTTTGAACATTAACAATGAGAATTTATTTGTTATTTGTATCATTTTTTTAACCAATAAAAGGAAAAGGTGTACAGGCATTTATTTTCTGTTGAGTAAATGGTCACACAAGGCCATGACTAATAGTACAAAACCATTACATTGAAAACATACTTAACTCTCCTCTCAGATAGCAACCTTCAGATTTTGTGAATGATCTTCACACAGAAACAAGAGATTGGATTGTTTATGCTGATGTGAGATTTGTAGACGTGCAGCAGTCTATAAATTGCTCAATGGAAGGAACAATTACCCAGACTGGTGGCCACATCAATCTTGCAAGCCTTCCTAGTAGTGTGAGTCAGCTACTCGGGTCTGGCCTCTCTGCACATTGAGAAGATAAGTCAGACATTGAAGTTGGCTCAAGGGAGCCTTGACAGGTAAAACTGTCCCAAGCAACATTCCCACTGTCACACCTCTTTGCATCACTTTTTACTAATTTCATACAAAGAACGCACTCTGGGGGAATACCCTGGTGGTCCAGTGATTAGGACTCTGCTCTTTCACTGCGGAGGGTCTAGGTTTGATCCCTGGTCAGGGAATTAATGTCCTAGAGGCCTCATAGCATGGCCAAAAAAAAAAAGAGAGAGAGTGAGAGAAAGAGAGAGAAAAGAGCACAGGATGAAATGATCAAATTTAACTGAGATATCTCTACATTTTCATAGTATGTTAAAAGACAAGCTTTCAAGTAATCATGTTTAGATTTTTCCCATTAAAATGAATTCATATTTATTCCTGGTCCCTTTAAAATTTAATTATTTGTTTAAAAATATGTAACATCAATATAGGAAAGAACATTTTAATGTATCACAACTCTCTGCTTTCCTATAAACTGAATGAATGTCAAAGTAATTTTAGATGGGGAAAGGGAGGAAGATGAGTTACAGACAGAGAGTGAACCAAAGCTAACATGACAACCTATTATACCCCTAAGAGTGTGTAAGGCAGGATCATTTTTAGACCTCATAGGAATCCTGCAAAATAAGTATGATCACTTTCATTTTAGAGGTGAGGAAACCAAGATTCATATACAGGTACATAGCTGAGTACCAGAGCTGGGATTCCAAGCCAAGTCTTTCTCACTCTACACCTACTTTGTTACATTCCCATTTACAACAGAAAGAATAGGGTATTTTGCAATATTATGTGAATTGATATTTTCCTCATTTGGTTTAAGAATAAATCACAATCAGGTTCTTCTTTTAGGTGTTTAGGCCTAGAAATGAGTAGAAAGGTATTCTGAAGGCTGGAAACCTGTCTTGGGTTTACAAATTTTCTGTCCCCCATTAATACACTCTATTCCCTTTGTTGATCCTAAAACAGAATTAGCAGAAGGTACCATACCTGTAAATCCTCCTGAATTTTCAGTCAACGAAGTGTCTGTCTCATATCTCAGCTACATTGTGTTTGAGTCCATTGGAGAGGCAGCTTATTCATTTCCTTTTCCCTCATTTCTGGTGAAAAAAGATCACTGCATTTTTTATTGAAACAGCAGAGTATAATGGCAATATTAATCCACAAAAAAAGCTGGCATGTTAATATCCATGCTAATTAGCTCAGATTTGTAAAGTGCTTTAAAAGCGGAAAGTGTCATACAACTGCTCACTAATGTTATTATTACATTATGATCCAAACTGTCAGCTAAATGACTGCCATGGATTCAAAAGAGCTCCCATTTTAAAAATAAAATGGGCAGTTAGTGGGGAGGAAAACCACTTTATCTAAATAGAGGTGAGATAATAGATGAATGCAGACATAGAATTATAGGCTACACTTGGCAAGCATTAGATATGGCTTGAATTATTCCAGGAAAGCAGGCTGCATTTTATTTTATTTCCCCTCCCCAATTCCCTGAAATCACATAAGGTAGCTACTGAGAAAGCTGTTCCCAATATGTTGTAAGGAAAGTCTGCCAATGCACTTCTTACACTTTAATTACAGTAGTGTTACATCCATCTGACATTATTCGGAAGGAAAAGAAAAGATGCCAGCACTAATGAGCTCCTACTGTGTGCCAGGCATTTTACATGCGTTCTTTCTTCACAGCCCTTTGAGGTAAGGAAATGGTTATTTCCATTTACAGATGTGGTAACTAAGGTTTAGAGTAATGAAGCAATTTATCCAGGAAATATAGCTTATCATCTTTTCATTGTATCATGCTATCTCAAAATGTTAGTTGCTCAGTCGTGACAAACTCTTTGCGACCCCATGGACTGAAGCCCATCAGGCTCCTCTGTCCAGGGATTTCCTGGGCAAGGATACTGGACTGGGTGGCCTTTTCCTCCTCCAGGGGATCTTTCTGACCCAGGGACCGAACCCAGGTCTCCTGCGTTGCAGGGAGATTCTTTATCATCTGGGCCACCAAGGAAGCTATCTCAGGTTGGGTACTAACAGCATCATTCAGAACTGCATCTTGTCTTCTCAACAGTCCCCTGTGGAAAAACTATGCCTTTTTCTCTGCAACTCCAGTGTGGCTGGCCAGGCTCGGGTCACATACCATTCCAGAAGCCAGACAGACTCAGTTCCACCAACCTCACATGGAATAGGAGAAATGGTGCCCCGCCCCCGCCGCCCCCGGCCAAAATAAGGGTCCCATATCCAGGGAGAGGAGAAGTGGATGCTGGGTAGGTAAAACAGCAGATGCTCTCTGTCCGTTCATGCTGCACTCCCCCTGTTTCCTCCAGCCTTTGATACAATCTGGGAACTACTGCAGGCAAATGATTCAGCCTCTCCTGACTCCTGCTTCTTCATTTGTAAAATGACCTATGAAATAATCTCTTATAGGATAAAATTCTTTGATCATGTTCTTACTCATCTCACAGACATTTATTAAACATTGTCATGGGCAGTGTTAGGGTTCATATAGGTTTATACATAGTTCACTGGACCACTGACAAAACATGACCTCCATTTTTTAAAATCTGCATCCCTTCCCCCATTCCCAGCCCATCCACATGCTCAAGGGCACTCTGCTGCTCTCTCTCCTTCCCTTGCTTTACCACTCCCTCTGAAGGGGCTGGCCCTGCCTGAACTCTGGCCTTCTGTTGCCCTTTTGAAGCTCTGGCTTGGAATTGCCAGATCTGATTTTTCTTTGAAGACCAGCCAGAAATCAAGATTAATTTGTGAAAAGCAATTCAGGTTTTGTTTTGTTTTTTCAAAGAAAGAAAAAAACCCAACACTGTTGAACCAAACAAACACTTGGGTGGGCTACATCTGACCTGCAGTCTGTGATCATTGCCCTAAATCCTTCTCACACAACATATGAGGCTTCAGTGTTCTTTCTCTTTTCTTCACATTTGCCTGTCCTGCTATTAAAATCTTCTTAAGGGAAGGGAAAATGCTTCTGGTCTTCTTCTCCCTGACATCTAACACAATGCCTGTACATAGCAAGCACTTAAAAATTGTTGAATGGATGGGTGAATCAAGTGGAAAGAATAAGGCCAGAGTTTTGTTTTAATTGGAAACAAAAAACTTTGTCAACACATAATCAGTGGATATTTTAAATGAGAAATACATATAGTAATTGAATTATGATCCTGACCAAAAGTACAAAACCCAATAGAGAAGGGGAAAATTATAAACCTAAACAGATTCCCAAACTCCCTTTTCATTACTGAGGGAGAGATACATGAAGTTCTACAGTCTATTTATTTATAGTCTATACTTTTAGGGGGAAATGAGGGGAGGCAGAAGATAAACTGAGGAAAATAGTTTACCATGCATTGATCCTAAAGGATTGTTGAAAATCGTCATCCACACTGACTCTCATTTCTATAACTCAATGTGATAGAGTTCCTGTGCACAAAGTCCAGTCCAATGTCCTTCCCTGAATCATCATGGTAGCTCCATTTCTATGTGCAAAGTCAGCTTTAGTGTTGTCTCCTCACTTAACATCTTCCTGACCACTCATATACAAACATCCCCTTCTCTGCAACCCTACAGCCAATGTGCATACTTGTGTCAGGGTGCCATCTCTCTGGCCTGTGATTGTCTGTGACTGTACCTGTGTCCACAGTAGCTTGAGACCTTTCTTAGGATGAGGATCATGTCTAGGTTATCCATGCCTAGCACTTAGTGAGTGTACAGTCAAAGTTTGGAGAATTTCATCAATGAATTTTTTTCTGCATGAGGAAGCATATTATCTCCAGAACTTCAAGATATTCAGTTCAAGCCAATGAAGTGTTTATTGAGCACCTATTATAAGTCTGGCACTGTTCAGACTCCTTGGGATATGACAATGAGTAACAAAGTTCCGTATCTTGGGGGAACTCACATCCTAGCAGAAAGGGAAAGAAAATAAACAATAAACAATTAATTGTATATCTGTTAGACGTGATTGAATACTAAGAAAAAAGGAAAAATGGAGAGCAGGATAAGAGGCTCAAAAGTTCAGAGTGGCAGAGTACGGCAGGATTAGAGGGGGCTGTGGGTAGGCTTTATTAGAAAGGTGGCGTTTGAGCAGAGTCTTGCAAAGCTGAGGGAGGTGCCCCCCTGATGTCAGGAGAAAGGCTTCAGTCAGGTAAAAGAAACAACCAGTGCAAAGACTCCAGGCGGGAGTGTGCCTCGTAGAGGCCAGCATGGAGGAAACTGAGCAAACGGGAGAGTATTTGGAGAAGGCAAACTAGAATTACGACCACGTTTTGTAGAGTTTTAGGTGTCATCATAAGAGCATTAGTTCTTATGCTTAGTGAATCTGGGAGTCATGGCAGCGAGCTAATGAGATTAAAGCTAGATTTCAGCAGTATGAATTCACTGAAATTTATTAAAGATTATTTATTGAGTGGTTGAAAATGCGTTTGGTTTCTTAAGAGTCATATGACACATGTCATATTTCTTCAGAAAAAAAAAATCCCATGAAATGTAACTGATACTTTTGTCAAAATGATTCCTTTTCCCAGGATCATGTCATCACAGTTTTGCCTCTGCTGACTTTGTTTTCAGTCCACCTGACTTTTTTCCCACTACATCATAACGTCTTTTTTGAGCAGTCATGTCAACTGCTTGAGAGACCAACCACCATAAAATTTCCCATTAATTTCAAATGGGTGTTTTACATCACTCGTTATTGGAGAAATGCAAATCAGAACCACAATCAGCTATCATCTCACATTGGTCAGAATGGCCATCATAAAAAGTCTACAAACAATAAATGCTGGAGAGGGTGTAGAGAAAAGGGAACCCTCTTACACTGTTGGTGGGAATGCAAATTGGTACAGGCACTATGGAGAACAGTGTGGAGATTCCTTTAAAAGCTGGGAATAGAATTGCCATACAACCCAGCAATCCCATTGCTGGGCATATTCCCTGAGGAAACCGGAACTGAAAGAGACACATATATCCCAAATTTCATTGCAGCACTATTTTCAATAGCTAGGTCATGGAAGCAACGTAAATGTTCACTGGCAGAAGAATGGATAAGGAAGTTGTGGTACGAATACATAATGGACTATTACTCACCTATAAAAAAGGAATGCTTGTGGGTCAGTTCTAATGAGGTAGGTAAAACTGAAGCTTACTTATTATACAGAGTGAAGTAAGTCAGAAAGAGAAAGACAAATACTGTATATTAACGCATACATATGGAATTTAGAATAATGGTACTGATGATCCTACATGCAAGGCAGCAAATGAGACACAGACGTAAAGAACAGACTTTTGGACTCAGTGGGAGAAGAACAGACTTTCGGACTCAGTGGGAGAAGGTAAGGGTGGGATGATTTAAGAGAATAGCATTGAAACATGTACATTACCATGTGTAAAACAGTGCAAGTTCGAGGCATGAAGCAGGACACCCAGAGCTGGTGCTCTGGGACAACCGAGAGGAATGGGATGAGGAGGGAGGCGGGAATGGGGTTCAGGATGGGGGAGGGAACACATGTATACCTGTGGCCAATTCATGTTGATATATGGCAAAACCCACCACAATATTGTAAAGTAATTATCCTCCAATTAAAATAAGTTAATTAAAAAATAAAAGAAAATGTGTGTTTTAAACTCATAGAAGAGATCAGATTCATGGTTACCAGAGGCAGGGAGGTGGTGAGGGAGAGGGGGATTTGAATAAAGATAGTGAAGAGGTATAAACTTGCAGTAAATAGTACTAGGGATGTAACGGACAACATGACATGTATGAGTAACACTGCTGTGTTAATGTTCTGTTAATATATGAAATTTAAGAGAGTAAATCCTGTGAGTTCTCATCACAAGGAAACATTTTTCATGTCTTTTTCTAATTTTGTATCTATATGAGATGATGGTTGTTCTCTAAACTTACTCTGGTAATTTTATGATGTATGTGAGTCAAATCTTGAGTAGGAAATGACAACCCTGTCCAATATTCTTGCCTGAAAGATCACATGGACAGAGGAGCCTGGCTGGCTACAGTCTATAAGGGATGCAAAGAGAGACAAGACTGAGCGACTACGTATATGAGTCAAAGCATGAAGTTATACATCTTTAACAGTGTTGTATGTCAATTCTATCTCAATAAAACTAGAAGATAAAATACCCAAGAGAAAAAAAATTTCAGTAAAACAAAGTAACATGTGTGCTTTGACTCAGTCAGGGGCAGAGGGCTCAGTCTACATGATTTATGCCGGTTACTGTCTGTATTCATCTTGCCAGCACTGATAAGAAGTTCATACCCAATATAGAAACTGTTCATTCAAAAATAACAGAACAAATGTCACGAGACAGAGGCCTGTGCCTGGCACTCTGGAAGTCTGATGGGGAAAGACAAATTCTGTACATGTTGGGAAAGCAAGACCTCTTCTTCATGGCCTCATTCTCTTTGCCCACCTTTTTCTCCAGCTGTTGCCAAGGTAATGAGCATCATTCAGGTATAATCTGATAGCACTACAGATTATTTAGTATCTCATTTTCTGTACCAGGACTTCTCTGATGCATGCACAGTCTGAGAAAGCAAGGATGTTAACATCCTATAAGGCAATAATGACCAATGGGGAGCATTATTTGATGCCCCTCTGTTCCATCCCACAAGTAATAATTCTGAAGTGCATCCTATGCAGATTCTCAAATGATCCCTGCAGGATGGAGCCCCACTTGCCCACAGAAAGGATCAAAGCAATAACAAACTTGTCTACTCTCTTTGACTTCTTCATCATTAAACTCTATCCAGTCCTCATTTATAACCTTTGGCGCTCGGTTAAATTACCCTCTTCAAGTTCTGGTCTCATGTCTTTTTTTCCTGGTGAAGTCCAGGCTAAGACAGTGCTGTTAGACCTGGGTTTTGAAAGTCGAGCATGAGTTTTCCAAGTAGAGAGACAGGGAGAGTGTATTGCAGGCAAAAGGAAAAAGCAGGAGCAAAGACAAGAAGGCACAAACCGCGCAAGGCACATCTGGGGATTTGCAATAACCTGCTGTGGCTGGAGGCCTGGGTGTATGCAGGGCATGAGGGAGAGGAAATTACCAATTGGAAGGTTTGTTGATTGAGATATACTTATCAGATATACCCAGCTGACAACATTGAAAACATGTCCTCCCCAGAAAAGTTTTATTCGTTGTTCATTTTTTATCATAAGCACGTACATTGCACTTCATCTCTGAAGTTGAAAGTTGAAGACAAAATTGAATATGTGGATGGAAGACCAAATTCTGGAAAATAAAACTGTTCTTAGTGTGAATATCATCTACAGGTGTGTAAAGCAATTTACAACCATCTTATTGTGACCAAAAGAGAGGATCCTGAAAAATGTCAGGGAGGTAAAGTAAATGGAAATGAATCGTGTATATGCATTATTAATTACTAAATAGCAGTGAATTTTCATTGCTTTATTATTATGAACAAAAATGATTTACAAGTGCTTTGTGTAATTATTCCTACCTTACTTATTTTTATGTACCCATTAGGACTTAAATTCCTCAACTATAAATACTCTTCAGGGAAGGGTGGTATATTTACATTTGAAAAGGAATTTTAGACCTCTTTATTTTAGCATTATGTTCTGATTTATACAGTAATGACCACATTTCATCAAATCTTAACTTCATTATAACGGATAGTGAGTTATTTCCTTCTTTTATGTGCCATTAAGAATGAAAAAGCATTGCCAATTACATTGTGGAGTGGAGTGGAGTTGCTCAGTCATGTCTGACTCTTTGCGACCCCATGGACTGTAGCCTACCAGGCTCCTCTGTCCATGGGATTTTCCAGGCAATAGTACTGGAGTGGGCTGCCATTTCCTTCTCCAAATTACATGTTGGCAATTGTAAGATGCAACCTGATTTCAGAGATTTGAGAAAATGGGCAACTTGAATTAGATGCCTGCCACTTCATTTCCTTTGCCTGACTGTGAGTTCTGGGGGAGGTGGGAATTTGACTTGTTCTACTTTGACATTTTGTCCCACTGGTACAATTCTTCGTGTGTGTATAGTTGATATATGTTCAACAAATGTTTTCTGAATTAGTCTGAGCAGATCTCTATCTATATTTACCCTGGTTGACATAGCTTTTAATGTCCTGCCTCAGACTAGGGCATTTCTTAGGATGAGAATTTCATTATCCATCTCAGAACTCTGCATAATATAATAAAATAGACCTGCTACTAGTCAGTATTGACAAAAATATTATGTTACCATCTTTTTATTCATACTGAGTTGAGAAGTCAAAGTGTTTGACAATTTTCCATAGTATGTCTCCATGTCAAAGATCATATTCTATGATGTTTGTAAGAAAACCAAGGCCCTCTTTTAAAAAATCAGTTTATACATGATTTTTTTTAAGCTGCTCAGTCATGTCTGACTCTTTGCAACACCATGGACTATAGCCTGCCAGGCTTCTCCATCCATGGGATTTTCCAGGCAAGAATACTGGAGTGGTTTGCCATTTCCTTCTCCAGGGGATCTTCTCAACCCAGGTGATAGTAAAAATTAATTTGAAAGTACAGATATTGTGTTAATTGTTTATATGGGAAGATGTGTTCAGAAGGTCACATGCTGTCCTTAACTATTCTAACCCTTTGAAAGGATTTACTTAGAAAAAAACTGGACATCAGGAGTTATTCATATACATTTTCTGTGGTTTTCATTTGAGGCAGGAAGGGTTTTCCACGCTTTTATTTGATTAAATTTCATGCTCACCGAAGCTCATTTCCATCACAGTCACAGACACCTTGAACTTGCTGTGATTTTCCTCTGTTAAGCAGCCCAGATGATATTTAGTAAGATTCTTGGCATCTAAGCCCCATGTCTTGGAAACAGACCTCACCACATTAGTGAAGATTCTGGAGCATTCTTCTGACTGATCTGACTAAGCCTTTGAAAATAGACTATGACCACTAGGATTTTTCAGCCTTAATTTGGACCTGGCATAAAAGGAGCTGGGGATGTTGGAAGACTCTGATGCCTGGGGTGCAATGGTTACACCTCACTAGTCCCAGAGCAGGGGCTCCTTTCCCCCCTTGCCCTTGTGGTCTACACCTTCCCTCCTGGCCCAGAGAGTAGATTGCCCATGCCCTGGGAAGACAGCACTATCATCTGAAGTGCTTCCCAGGAGAGTACAAACAGACACACACCCACCCTCATACTCCTGCTGCAGGGATTTCATCTTTATTTTTATTTTGTCTGCTCACAGCTTATCCTAACTTCAGAGCTTAGGTAGATTCTCTGAATGGAAAAGGTGATGTTTGCCAGAATGAACAGTGAATGAGGGAGTGAAAAGTGAACGGGAGGGAATTCTGGCTTTGCATTTATTGGTGTAGTGCATTTGAAAAGTCCTTGTCCTCTCTGGGTGTCTGTTTCATCATCTCTAATGGTGGGTAATGATCCCTACCTTGGAGGGCTATTGGAAGGATGAAATAATATGAAACAAAATGAAATAAAGATAATGGAAGAGGAAAGGCTTAGCCCAGACACATGGTAGGTACTTAACAAATGTTATGCTGCCTCAGGCAACGGTTGTTCTTGGCTATGGCTGTGCTGCAAACACACGGTGTCTGGTTTTGACCATAACATCTGCTGTAGGTCTGTGTTCAAGACAGTTGCTCCTTCACATGGATACTAGTTTGCTTGTGAGGTGCAGTTGAGAACGTAACCAGGGACCAGGGCTTTGGTGCCTGCCCGAGGAGGAGATCTGTGTGATTCCTGGTCATCATGGCCCTTTGCTATCAGTTGCAGCTTGAGATGACTATCACAATCCATATTATATCTGAGATCATGTGGCCCTGCCCATGTCCTCCTGGCTAAATGAGTAGGACAGACAGACTCTAAAGCTGTTTCTAAAGCTATCGAAGGCTTTAAACACAAAATCTGGGGTCTGATGATTCCTCTTCAGATTGTGCAAGCAAAAAAGCTTAAAATCACATAAGAATGATTTAAGGGAAAAAACGCACTCATTCCTGTTCTTGGCAAACACAAGCAGCTAATGCTTTGCTAGTCTGGTTTTCTTGAACGATCTTTACTTACAGAAGAATCTGTTGCCCAGAGAGAGTATCTGGGTCAGGAATGCGCCAGAGGGAAAGTGACTGGCAGATGCTCTGGAGTTCAGACAGCTGGGAGCTCAAAGGCCTGCCCTGTACGCTGGCCTCAGAGAGAGGCTGGGCTTTTAATGTGATTTTACTGTATTGCAGTGTTCCATCCGAGGACCTGGAAATGAAGAAATTCCTTTGAACATTTGTCTTCTACTCTTCAGACAATATATCCCAGTAAAGGAGAGGGTCTCTTTATCTTCCCTCTTTCTTTATTTTCTCTCCACTTTCTTTCCTCTTTTCACCATCTTTCTCCTGCTTCCCCTCTTTGAGTAAAATCTGAAGCCAAGTGTCAACTCAGAGGGCATAGCTCTCTGTCTTCACTTGTTATGAACTGTGCGACCTAGAGCAAATCACTTAACAGCTTTGAATCTTTTTTAAAGTATCTTGAAATTACAGGAACTGTATTTTTCATGTATTCAAGCATTTATATATTAACTTAATCAGATATCTACTAAATACCTTTGGATGCCAGGCCCTGAACTGAAGATACAGGGGATATGGATACAAAGATGATTAAAATATGATCCACACCCCCTGGTGATCACACTAGAGAATGATACTCAACTCATAGTGCTATCTTAAGAATTAAATAAATTAATGCTAAGTATTTTATGAATTGAATAGTTTATGATGAAAAGTAAGATATGAACACTTGGGACTTCTTTTTAGGTACTTCTAAAAGACATAATTTCTGCCATCAAAATGTCTCCTTGGGTTGACCTAGACTTATTGCAGGATAAAATCACATTGGAACTTGTGGGATAAAGAACATATGGCCATTATGTTAGGTATGATAGACATTTGACATCTCCTGCAGAGACATAGAGTAAAAAGGCTTAAATACTGCAGAAGTATCTTTCTTTCTCATGTACCAAGCCATGCATTGGCAGACCATGGCTGATGCGGCCACTCCTCCTCGGGTCACTCAGTGGCTTCCTAAGATATTTCCCTTCTTGGGGTAATCCAACATGTTAGTACCCAAGGCAGCTACCAGCTTATAGTGGAATGTCAGCCAGCAAGGCAGAGGGAAGGGGCAAATTGGAGAGCGCACCTCTTCCCTTTGATAAGTTGCCTACCTCCTTCTGCTTATGTTCCATGAACCAAAATTTAGAATTAAATGACTTTGCCTAATTTCAAGGGAGGCTGGGAAATGAAGTCTTTATCCTGGGCCTCTGTCCCACCTCATATTGGAGGTGTCCAGAATTCAGCCTCTTCTCACCATTTTCCCTACTTTTACTATGGACCAAGCCACCATCATTCTCCTTTGAATGACCGCAACAGTATCTAACCAGCTTCCTTGCTTCTATTCTTGCTCTCCCCCTTGAAATCTACACTCAACACAGACTGATTCTTTTAGAAGTAAGATTTTTAGCTTCTTTACTCAAAACTCTCCAGTGGCTGGTGAAACTCCCCAGGATGAGATTCCTGTTAGCTGTGACCTTCTCCCCTCTTCCCTAACCCACTCCAGCCTCACTTGCTCCCTTGCTGGTCCTCTAGGTGGCAGACACACTGTTGTAGGGTGCTTTTTTACTGGCCATTCCTTCAGCCTGGAGGTTCCTCTAACTCAGATATTTATGTGGCTTCTTTCCTCACTTTCTTTAAAACTATGCTCAAAAGTCACTTTTCTCATAAGGGTTTACTGTGCATGCATGCTAAGCCACCTCAGTCGTGTCTGACTCTTTTCGACCCTATGGACCCTAGCCTGTCAGGCTCTTCTGTCCATGGGATTCTCCAGGCAAGAATACTGGAGTGGATTTCCATGCCCTCCTCCAGGGGATCTTTCCTCCCCAGGGATTGAACCCATGTTTCTTACATGTCCTGCATTGGCGGGTAGGTTTCTTCACCACTAGCCCAACCTGGGAAACCCAGGGATTTACCATGACTACCCTATTTAAAATTGCAAGTCCGATTTCCTTCCTCTGTACTATTACTTTGTCTTATGTATATTTTTCATATTAGCTACATTTTCTAATATTTGGTAAACTTTACTTATTTAGTATCTTTATTGTTCTTGTGTATCTTGCTTTGCTACAAAGACAGCTCCATGAACACAAGGATTTTTATAATTGATATATGCCAGCATCTAGTACAGTGCCTGGTACTTATAAGGCAATAAATATTTGTTGAATATAAGATTGAATAAAGGGATGGAATTGAACCCAGTTCTGATGTTTGAGTGGTGGATCCACTGTGCCTGAAACAAGACCAATGCTAGACTTCTATGTTCCAGAGGTCAACAGATTCATTTAAAATTTTTATCTGAGAAAAACTGCTTATTTAACTAAATCAATTAGAGTTAGATTATTTTTTTGCAAAAAAATATCCTTGGCCTCCAGAGAGAGCTGATATAGATTGGGAAATCATGGAAGACTTCTCTGAAAATGTGACATTTAAGCTGGCACTTGAAGGATGAATAGGAATGGGCCAAACTAGGATCAGGGAAGAGGGTGGGCAGTGCAGGGAGAACATTCTAGGTTAGTAGCTGATGGAAGCCCTGGAACAGTCAGACATCGAAAGCTGTCTGTTGAGGTTGAAATGTGATGAATAACATGGAGAATGGTGTGAGATGGAGCCAAGAGGTAGCTAGAGGCCAGATCACAGGAGGGTTGTGGAAGCATCAGGGAAGATTTTTAATAATATTCTGAGGACAATAGAAAAACCATTTATGGGTTTTAAGTAGGAAAGTGATATGATCTTGCATGTTTTTCTAAAAGACCACTTTGGGTAATGGGTGGTTAATGGATTGTGTGTGTGTGTGTGTGTGTGTATTTTGGGGAGAGTATTGTGAAAGTGGGGGAGATCAGGGATCCAGATGAGATCTAATAGTTGTTTGGACACGAGCAGTGGCAACAGAGAGAAGCAGATGAAACTGAGATATATTTTGGAAGTATAATCAACAGGATTTGGTGACAGATGGGCTGTGGGTGTGATGAAGAGGGAGGCAACAAGAATAACTCCTAAGTTTTCTGCTTGAGCAATGCAAGGGATGCAGGTGCTAGCTGCTGAGATGTGAAGATGAGCTGGAGCAGGCTGAGGAAGAAGCCTCAGTCAGAGGCAACCTGATGCAAGATGCTTCTTGAATAAATTGGACAATCCACTTATTGCAACACCTTAAAATTCATTTTCCATGAGGGAGAAGGAAAGATAGCACTGCGCTGTGTGTGTTAAGTCACTTCAGTCTTGTCTGACTCTTTGCAACCACATGGACTGTAGCCTGCCAGGCTCCTCTGTCCATGGGATTCTCCAGGCAAGAATACTGGAGTGGGTTGCCTTGCCCTCCTCCAGGGGATCGATCTAACCCAGGGATCGAATCTGGGTCTCCCACCCTGCAGGTAGATACTTTACAGTCTGAGCCACCCGGGAAGCTCAGAATTTATGTATATCCTCCAGTATGGTTTAAATTATCTCTAAATGACTTATAATGCCTAATACAAAGAATGTAAATAATTGCAAATACAATATAAATGTTATGTAAATAGCTGTTAGTGCAGCAAATTCAAGTTTTGCATTTTAGAAATTTCTGAAAATTTTTTCAGTTATTTTTCATTTGAGGTTGGTTGAATCTGCATATGTGAAACACATGGATAGAGAGGGTTAACTGTGGAGGAATTTATAGTTCCTGCCTCATAAGATTGTTAAAAAGACTGACTAAAATCATAGATCCTGGCATGGAGTAAATGCTCAATAAACGTTGGCCTGTGAGCACTTGGAGCTCAAATGAGTTTTTTTTTTTTTTTAACAAAACATCCTAGAAAAGATAGAAAAATTTGAAAAAAGTATCACTTAGAATAGAACAAACATATCTTTTCCCCATGTGTTTTCTGTTCTGTACATTTGTCTTATATAGTTACGGTTGTATTGAATTTTGTATTCTGCTGTTTTAGTCTGCTTGGGATGCTATAACAAAATACGAGAAACTGGATAGTTAAACAACAGAAATTTATTTCTCACAGTTCTGGAGGCTGAGAAAGGGTTACTATCTGGCTTGCAGAGAGCCATTTTGTCACTGTGTCCTTACACGGCCTTTCCTCAGTGCATACTCCTGGAGAGGGAGATGGAGCTTCTTCCTCTTCTTATAAAGGTGTGCATATGTGCTAAGTTGCTTCAGACTCTTTGCGACTTAGCCCGCGAGGCTCCTCTGTCCGTGGGATTCTCCAGACAAGAATACTGGAATGAGTTGCCATGCCCTTCTCCAGGGGATCTTCCTGAACCAGAGACAAAACCCCCATCTCCTGCATTAGCAGATGGATTCTTTACCACTAGCGCCACTTGGGAAACCCCTTTTATAAAGACACTAATCCCATGATGGCTTCCCTGATGGCTCAGAGGATAAAGAGTCTGCCCGCAATGCGGGAGACCTGGGTTTGATCCCTGGGTGGGGAAGATCCCCTGGAGAAGGAAATGGCAACCCACTCCAGTATTCTTGCCTGGAGAATCCCCATGGATGCAAGAGCCTGGTGGGCTACAGCCCACGGGTTCCTGAAGAGTTGGACATGACTAAGCGACTTCACTTTCACTTCAGTTTTCAATCCCATAATGAAGGTTCCACCCTCAGGACCCAATATAAACCTAATCACCTCCCACAGGCTCCACTCAAATGCCATCACATTGAAAGCTAGGGCTTCAGCAAGAAATGGGAAGGGATACACTAGCGTCTCCTGCTTTTGTCTCAGTGTTATTAGACCATTAACATTCTTCCCATTATTTTTTGTCATTGTTTCTCCAATAAGAGTTTTACTATATTTTAAAGATAATCTTACTGAGATATATTTTGTATACAATAAAATTCACTCTTTAAGGTGTTTTTGTCAAAGCCATAGAATGTGTAATCATCATCACTGATTTTATTTATGTATATCTAGCTTTTAAGATCCAATAAGGATTCTTACTTTTTTATTTTTTCCACTTCATTGAGATAATTGATAAACAATATTGTACAAGGTGTACAACTTGATGTTTTGATACATAATGGCAAAATAATTATCACCACAGTAACCCTTCTACTGGATCAACAAGCTACTATTTCTTTTTTTTTTTTTGTGGTAAGAAAAATATAATACAGTATTATTAGCTGTAATCATAGGTCCCCGGAACTTGTTAATCTTATACATTTTTATTTTGTTGATCATTTCTTTTATTGGGCAGAGACTTTTCATTTGATATAGTCCAGCTTATCTATTTTTGCCTTTGTTATTTGCGATTTCAGTGTCATGTCAGGAAATTGCTGCCAGGAATTTTCTCTATGTTTTCCTCTAGGAGTTCTGCAGTTTGAGGTCTTACGCTTAACTCTTTAATCCATTTTGAGTTAATTTTTGTGAGTGGTGTAAAATAAGGGACAAATTTCATTCTTTTGCTTGTGGTTATACCACTATCTAATTTTAGGGCATTTTCTTCATCTCAAAAAGAAACCCCACATCCAGCAGCAATTACTTACCATTTGCCTCCTCTTCCCAACCCTGCGTGTGTGTGTGTATGTGAGTGCGTGTGTGTGAGTGTGTGTGTATGTGAGTCTGTGTGTGTGTGTGTTCTCAGCTGTGTCCACCTCTTTGCGATCCTACGGATTGTAGCCCACAAGGCTCCTCTGTCCAAGGGATTCTCCAAGCAAGAATATTGGGAGTGGGCTGCCATTTCTTATTCTAGGGGGTCTTCCTGACCCAGGGATTGAACCCACGTCTCCTGTGTCTCCTGCATTGCAGACGGATTTTTTACTCCTGCACCACCTGGGAAGCAGCCCTCAACTACCACGAACCTACTTTCTGTTTCTACACATTTGTCTATTCTTGGTACTTCATATATATGGAGTCACATATATGGGATGGTGCAACATGTGGTGCTTTGTAACTGACTTCTTTCATTTAGCATAATGTTTTCTAGGTTCATTCTTGTTGTAGCATGAATCAGTACTTCATTATTTTTTATTGTCAAATAGTATTTCATCACATGGGCTTCCTAGGTGGTGCTAGTGGTAAAGAACCCTCCTGCGAATGCAAGAGACAGGAGAAGCAGGTTCGATCTCTGGGTCGGGAGGATCCCCTGGAAGAGGACGTGGCATCCCACTCGAGGGTTCTTGCCTAGCCCACACGCACATTCCATCGTATTCATTTGTTTACTCATTCTTCAGTTGATGGGCGTTTGAATTGTTTCCATTTTTTGGTTCTTATAAAAAATGGCTCTCTCAACATTTTTGTACAGGTTTGTCTCTATTATTCAAAATTCTGTGTAAACATATTTTTGCATAACATCAACAGACAATATAAACTAGAGTTTACCTAAAGGCTTTCATATTGTTAGACATTTTAGGTAATTTTCAGTGCTTTTTTTTCCCCCTGCCATTCTAAATATTTAAAGTCTGAAGTCTACTTTAATGGCTATGTCCCTGTGGTTATGTTTGTATTTATGGTGCTCTCATGATTAATATAATTGTTTCCATTTCACTTGCTTTGTCCCTGAGGCTGATAACCAAATAGCATTTTATTTTTCTTCCTTGCTAGTATCTTGGTTCCTGGTGACCAGTCCTGGAGCTCCTTGTAAAAGTGATTTGCACTCTATAAATGGACTTTTTTCCTTGATCTAGCTCATCAATGACTATCCACGTCAGTTACAAGCAGAACCAATCTATGTATTCCATCCTCTTGGTCAGAACAACCCAAACTGAATCAGCCGGAGTCCTTATCTGGAGCTTTTGAAACATGCTCTGGGGAAGTAGCCCTTCAGCCTCTGGCCATGGGGCTGCTAGAATGTGAATGCACCCACCTAGAATGCTGATCAGAAACCATGATGTCATCCCATGGGGGTGAGGGACAGAGGGAGACAGCACTGATGAGGGTTGAATCTGTGGCTGCAGTTGTTATTGTCGTCAGACTCATTCCTCTCCTTTCTGTGGTTTAGCCAATAATCCCCACCCCTAGATTTTTGGTTTAATCCACTTCAAGTAGGATTTCTGAACAGAATCTTGATTTACAAATTAATATACAGATACAACCTCATTTCTCAGAAACATTCAGATCAAATGTCAAAGGAATATGTCCGCAATTAACAACATATTAAGGGTGAGTGTGATTTCTCTAGATGTTTTCCTATTGTGCAATATGGTAGTGAGAGGATGAAACTGGACTTACACAGACCTATCCTTATACCTTGTCTCTACCTTTTACTAGCTGTGTGACCTTAAGCAAATTATTTAACCTGTCAAAGTCTCAGCCTCCTCCTCTATAAAACAGAGACAATAGGCCCCTTCACAGGGACGTAGTGGGGCTTAACTAAGATAACGTATATTGCAGTTCAACATTAGCACATATTACTAGAGATTCATTTTCTAGCCTCAGCAATTCTTTTGCTTAAGATTTTATTAATAAGGCAATGGAGGAATACCAAACGCAATGGCAAAATTCACCCATAAGCTAAGACATAAAGTTTTTTCAAATTTTGCGTTTGAATGTTCAATGAAGACAGTTATCAGAAAATTATGTCCTTGAAACCTCTGCTTTATTTCCTCAGAACCCTATGTATTTCTTCTTTGGATCACCTACAATAGCATTCCAGTTGCCTGCTCCTTTGCTCCATCGCTCAATGTACTGCTTATGAGGCAAAAGTCTGAAAGTGCTTTATTTATAGTTGTATGTCCAGGACCTAGAACAGGTCCTGATTCAGAGGCTCCCAATAAAGGCATGCTGAATGAATGACTTGAGGGATGAGGTATAAATGAGTTAAAATAATCATGGGGAAGAGGCAGGAAACACTGTATTTGTTACCTTAACAGAATGTCCTCTATCTATGTCTTGAGCTGCAAGGATAACTGGAATCAACACAACAGTAACCAAAATAAACAACAACAACAACAACAAAGACCCAACAAATGCTATAAAGCAGATACACACTGTCAGCTTCCCAGGGGTCAAGGAAATTAGAAGTCATGTTTGAGTCATATACAGGATATGATGGCATTCTCCAGGGTTTTGTTATTAGCTTGGCTTTGGCTGAAAGTTGTCTTGATTTTTGAGAGAAGTAATGTAAGCAAACCATCAAATGTGTCAAGAGAAAACCAGCAACTTGCCAACAATGATTATAAGTGCTTTAGCTTGTTTCTAAGTTTGAGGATATTAAATACGTTATTAGCAATATGAGCAAGAATTCCATATCAGTAAGAGTACGGGGCAAGTTGGGAACCTGCTTAGTACCTAATCATTTACTCTTCTGAATGTCAGTACTGTTAAAGAGCTTGGGGCCCCTCTGCAATGCCAGGCCCAACACTCCCCACTATTGGTTTTGAACCAGTTGAGTCAAAAAGAAGGCAATGAACATATCAGATCTGGACTGGAGAAAATTGACTCAATTATTAGGTTGGCCAAAAAAGTTTGTTTGGATTTTTCCACAATATGGTACGGAAAAAACCCAAACAAACTTTTTGGCCAACCAAATAGACTCCTCTTTACTTACCAGCCAAATCACAGGTAAGATAAGCAAGGCAAGCAGCCCTCTCCACCAAAGAACAGCCACTCACCTCACAGAGGAGAAGGAGGAGAAAGCTCACAGATCACTATAAAAGGAAACAGGGCTGGCCATGTGTGAACAGCAACCTTGAATACCTTAACCTTGGCCAGTACAGGATTGTAGACTGACTAATGGAGGCTAAACTATTGACAAACCACCAATCACTGACTGATAAGTTAGTAAGGTGCAGAAAGACCCGAAATTATACTCTAGCAGAATGTTCTGGCTATCTACTGCTGCTTAACGCACCACCCTGAAATGTAGTGGCTAAAACAGTAATACAGGATTTTCTCTTAGAAGCCTGCATTTGATAGCCTTAGCTGGGTGGTTCTCACACAGCCTTTCACATGGTTATCATCAGAGATGGCGGTTGGTGCTGGGGTCATCTGAAGACCTCTTCACTCATTCTTCACTTCACCTGGGCTGGGATGAGTGGTCCGGTGGGAGAATGATGGGGCACCTTTCCTCCACTGCCTCCTCTGCTGTTCTGGCTTGGGCTTCCTCACAGCATGGAGAATATAGAGCAGTCAGATACCGGCATAGCAGACAGCTTCCCTGAGAGCTCAGCTGATAAAGAATCTGCCTGCAATGCAGGAGATCCCGGTTTAATTCCTGGGTTGGGAAGGTCCTCTGGAGAAGGGATAGGCTACTTATTCCAGTATTCTTGGGCTTCCCTTGTGGCTTGGCTGGTAAAGAATCCACCTGCAATGAGGATACCTGGGTTGGGAAGATCCCCTGAACAAGGAAAAGTTTACCCACACCAGTATTCTGGCCTGGAGAATTCCATGGATTGTATAGTCCATGGGGTTGCGAAGAGTTGGAGATGACTGAGAGACTTTCAATTTACATAGCAGACGGCATTGAAAATTTTTGAAGAGGCCCAGGTGAAAACTCCAAGATTTCTTACGACCTAGTTTTATAAGTCTTAGAACATGACTCTGCTACATTCTATAGTCAAGTAAGAAATGAGCCCAGCTCTGACTGAAGGGAGGCAAATTAAACTCTGCCTCTCATTGAGAGGAGTAGTACAAAATTTGTGGCCGTCTCTGAAGCTCCAATACTTTGGCCACCTGATGCGATGAGCCAGCTGATTAAAAAAGACCCCGATGCTGAGAAAGACTGAAGGCAGCAGGAGAAGGGAACAATGGAGGACGAGGTGGTTGGATGGCATCACTGACTCAGTGGACATGAGTTTGAGCAAGCTTCAAGAGCTGGTGGACAGGGAAACGTGCATGCTTCAGTCCATGGGGTCGCAACGAGTTGAACATGACTGAGAGACTGAACTGAACTGAAATTAGTTTATTCACGGAAGTTTTTTTCATGGAAAAATGGGGGTGATAGACGCTAACAATTATTGAAATATTCTATGTCAGGAGCATACTGCAAATACCACTGCTGATTCTCGCAAAGACCCTACATAGTTAGGATTATAATCCCCATTTTACTAGTGAGGCAGCTGAGGTCCAGAGATTAGGTAACTTGCTGGTCATTAGGTGACAGAGTTAAAAATCAAACCCAGTTATGCCTGATTCCAAAGTTTTCGTTCTTTCTGCTACATTATGCTGTCA
The DNA here is from genome assembly GCF_014754425.2 of Oryx dammah. NCBI lineage: Eukaryota > Metazoa > Chordata > Mammalia > Artiodactyla > Bovidae > Oryx > Oryx dammah. The sequence continues at coordinate 85,203,171 of NW_024070212.1, read as the reverse complement.
TTGGAAAAGACCCTGATGCTGGGAAAGACTGAAGGCAAAAAAAGAAGGGGAAGGCAGGGGATGAGATGGTTAGATAGCATAACTGACTCAATGGACGTGAATTCGAGCAAACTCTGGGAAACAGTGAAGGACAGAGGAGCCTGGTGTGCTTGCAGTCCATGGGGTCACAGAGAGTCAGATAAGATTTAGTGTCTGAACAACAACAATGGTGTCATTCATCTCTCTTTTTATGAAGACCAGCAAGAGCACCTTAAATGCCTGTGAACTGGCAGATTTCAAAAAAATCACTTTTATGACAGTTATAGTGGCCTGATATTTGTTCTTGTCCAATATTAAATGAGTTGATATTAAGCAAAACTCATCCTCTACCTTGTGGAATCCACTATAAGGTGGGAAGGACTGCTGTCAATCAAGAGCTCATCAAGAAGGCTTTTCCAACAGCAGAACCAAGGAGGAGAGTCTACCGTGAACCACACTGTTGAAGAACGGGATTTCACAGAAGCCCCTCCCTCACCATGCTCCCAGGGTTCCCACTTAGAACCCCAACTCTCTTGCACCATCTTAGAATCAAATCCAAAATCCTTATGTTTACTAAGTTCTTTAATTAGTGTTCTTAAGTCTATGACACCCACTTTTAATAATAAATATTTAAAACATCTCTTTAAAAACCCTGAAATTGAAACCATACTATCCACCCATAAAGCTCAAAAACAACCACAAAGAAAAAATAAAAGGAAGATACTTATAATAAAACAATATGTATTTTAAAAAAGAGATGCTTAAATATATCTACATTTAACTATTTAATTATTAATAGCTCTCATTGTGATGAAGGACCAGTTTGTTTTTCAAACTTTTATCTACTATGAGCTGATACTTTCACTGCATATAATAAAACTATAGCTGGAATGTACAATTGCTGTAGTGGTTCCCAAAAAATTATGTTCACTTTTTGTATGTACCTGACCAAGGACTGGCAGCAGTTGATAGAGGAGCTCTGGTCCGTGGATCCCATTTTGAAAAGAACTGTATTAGATCAATGAATGTTCTTAACAGCTCTACCAGGTTTGTATTATTCTGAGTCTCCATATTACAGAGAAGAAAACTGAGGCCCTGGGAAGTTAAGTAACTTGTCTCGAACTTGTCTCAGATTCCGATTCAGGTTTATTGGCACATGGCCAACACAGGACTCCCAGTCCCGAATCTAAGATTAGGACCCCTGGGGTGCGCACAGTTTATTGGAAGAAATTGACAGATAAGTAATGGGTTAATTGTGTTTTTTTTTAATCTTAAAGTTTTTATTATCAAGTAAAAAACTAGGGGCAACACTCTCACCCCACTGAAATAGCCTTTAGCTTCAAAGTCCTTCTCCAGTCAGTTTCTCAGGAATTCACCCGTCTTACCTCAAAATGAATAACATAAATCTTGGAACGATCCAAATCTCTCATTCCTCATTCTGACTCTTTAACCAGCCCTCATTTTGCAAAGGACTGCGAGGTGGGGGAATGACTGTTCTCATGTCCAAGTTCGACATCTTTCTGAGCAATATTTGTGCCCCTCCTGAAGGAGTGTGAAGAGGACACGACAAGAAATTAATTGGTGCATCTGTTCTCAGGTCTGCTCATGAGCAGCCCGTGATCACAAACAACTCATTTGGGGGCACGTCAATCTCTCCCCCAGAGGTACCACCCCCACACCATTTGTGGACCGCACACTCTGGCGTGTGAATCACCTCCCAGGATGAGCGACTATTGACTCACGGCTTCAGAGAGTTTCCTAATGAAACAGCAGTTGCCCTAAAGCCTTGGAAAGAGAGCCAAAAAACTTTTGAAGGAAATGAACACCATCCCTTTGTCAACTGTGAGGCTGTTACAGCTGGAAATGGGCCCCGCTTCCTACCAGCAACACTATCCAAGTGTCTGCAGGCTCCCAAGGCCCAGACCTACCACAGCTTGATGGGTGGCTTCTTGAGTCATTCCAGCAGTGCTACTCAAAGGGCTCTGAGACCTATCTATTTGGGAGAGACATTAAATGAAAACTTATTATGCACTGGGCACTATGCAAAATAATCTACAAACACTGCTGCATTTATTCTCAAAAAACGCTAATATAAGGCAGATGCTATTGTGATTTCCATTTTGCAATTGATTGAAACTAAGGCACAGAGTGGTTAAGAATGTATCCAAAGTTAGAGTGAGCGAAAGAGCCAAGGTAATTTGGCCCCAGGATGCTCTCAAGTGCTGAGCTTTAGTGAACATTTGGCCTCAGAGGAGGGGTCTCGTCATCTTTGGGAGCATTCTTTGACACTTATGGAACACCTGCTTTGGCCTCAGTTATGCTGCAGAATGAGGCAAGAACATGGCATCACACCTGGTGAGTTCCTCAGCTTTTCACTAGCATCTATATTCTCATCTTGTGATGGGGATTCAATTTCTCCTTATAGAATCTGGGGGTAGACCCAAGGAGATAATGTATCAAAAGCACATTATACATGCCTGGGCTGTGGTAGGCACCCAAAACATGTTATTCACCCATCCTTCCCGAAGACATACGTGAAACACTCAAAGACTCTAGTGGAAGCATGTTCAATTTTAGGACAATGCAAATTAGAATTGTGATGAGATTGTAAATCTTATGTGTCTTATCTACTTAAGTCCTAACAGTCCTATGACTTTGGTGTTATTTTACCCAGTCAATAGGTGAGGAAATTCTGTATTGATGGTACTGAGAAAGGAAACACATCCCATGAACGAAAGAGGTTTTGGAGACATAATTACAGACACTGTTGACTAAACATCTCCTGTGTGCCAGGTTTGTTAATATACTGAGGTCTCACAATGGGAATTATTACCCACAATTTACAATGAGAAAACTGAAACTAAGAGAGTTTAGGAAACTTGCCTAAGGGCGGAAATCTAGCGAGTCTCCAAACTTATTTTGTTGTGAAGGATGATAATGATACTAGGTTTGCAATGTGAAAGTCAAGTTGTTTATTAATGGGTTTGGTATCACTTTGAAGTTTATTTCCAGCTGCCCATGATTTCCTGCCTTCTAAATACATTTCATTTTGTTGAGGCCTCTGGATGTGTAATGACAAAAGTACAACCTAAGTACTTCAGGGTTTCTTATGGAAAACAAGCTTGAGAGTAAAGGTTGCAGCTAGGCATACCTGTGAGCCCCAAAACCCAGAGGTTGACTGGTTAAAACACACCATGAGCCCTGTTTGCTGGGTCACCAAGGTGGACTCAGGCGTAACGCAAAGGTGTGGATTTGGTGGAAGAAGAAAGAGTTCTACATTTTCAAATGACTCCCTACGGTCTTGTCATGAATTCTACATGGATCCCTGAATACCCACATATGAATAACGGCAGTTTTCAAGTTTTCTGAGGAGCACTGACCAGCCTCGGTCAACCCAAAGCATGCGATCCTCCAGGCGTAGTGGAGCACAAGCATCAGGAACATGTTTGACCCAAGTCAGATTGAAGATGGAGTTGAAGATCTGGTGCTTTTAGTATATGGCTGAGATTTAGTGTCATCAGATATATTTGCTCTCCAGCCTGTGGCCATGTTTCCATGTGGGCAGAAGTCTGAGACATTCAGCAAAAGTAGACATGAAGCTTGGTACCGTTACCAGGTTGGGCTGCCTGTAGAACTATGGTTCACAGCCATGGAAAATGATGGCTGGATCTGGCAAAATGATTTTTCTTTCTCATTTTACTTATAATTTAAGAAACCAAAAGCTTATGAGAAAAGATTTTTGGGACACCCTCTCACTATACATATCTTAAAGCCTGGATCTGAACCAAGGTCCGTGTGACTCTAAACATGTCTGTTCAACTTACATATCTATTCTCTTCTTTGACAATGTGATATTTAAGCTGAGTTGTGACAAGTGAGCAAACATTTTCCAGATGGATTAAGAGACAAAAGACATTGTAAGCAGAGGGAACAACATATATATGAACAAGGCCTTAAACTGTGGGATGAAGTGCCAAGATAATGTAAGGTACACAAATAGCATAAGGGAAGACTTGTTATAAGATGTGTGTGAATGCACTGGAACTTGTCATTTATTCATTCACTTGGTAATTCAACAGGTATTTATTGAGCACCTCCTATATGCTAGGTATGTATGGCATATTCTATATGTCAAATTAGAATTGGATATTACTAGACACCTCTATCAAAAGATCAATTTTTCTTAGATCTAGAACTTCCTCTTCAGCTTTAAAACAAACAAGTCAACAGATTTTCGTCTCATTAGCAAACTAGCAGCAAAAGTCCTCTTTAAGTGAGGCTGACCTTTGCATGAAATAAACTATGCAAATTAATAATGGATTAAGAGGTGAACACGAGGTAAAGAGAAGCAGGAAGAAATCCCAATACCTTTGGATTGGGAAGGACCTTGGCTGTCACATGTTTTGACCTGCTTGTATTTTCTGCTGAAGTCAGAGGTGACAGTGACCTGCACAAGCTCTCTTAGGTACCTTGGCTCTATAGCCTTATTTTGGTGTCTTATCATATTCACTTGGATTGTTACAACAGCCTCTAACATATCTCCCTGCTCCCATGCTTGCCTCCTCCCACCCTCTACACAGCAGCACAGAGATCATTCAAAAGCAATTGCTTTATTTTAATTTGTTCCTTAGAACCACTCAGTGATTCCATATTGCCTTGGGCTGTGCTCTCAAGCTGTATGTGGTTAGTGACCAGGTCTGGACAGTATTCAAAACCATTGGATAAATGTAGCAGCACTCTAGAATGTTCATTTTATTTGATGGTTAATAATTAAAAAATATTATTTTACATTAAAACAAATGAACATATTATAATACACATGAAAAACTGGGGTGAGTTTTAAAGATTTCAAATAATTTTCTTACTTGTAGCAATTGCTGTCAGAATCCATGGGGGCTTATACTTTCTGCTATTAGGGATGTTTCAGTGAGAAAAATCTATCATGTCCTAGACCATAGAATGAATTCCAAATATCCTGTCTTAAATTTCTCCATGATCTATTCATGTCTGACTTGCCACTGTCTTCTTTTTAATGGTTTCCTTGAAACTCTACTCACCAACCATCCCACCCCACTTAAAATAGTAGTTATTGTAGCCTTCAAGATTCAGTCAATAAATCAAAGATCACTGTAGGCATCTCAAATAGAAATGAATTTGTATAGGAAATTAGATGCCTCTAAAGATATTAGAAGATGTAGGGGAGTAAAGGTTAGAGAAACCACTGCCAGTGTTCAAGATAGCAGTGGTGCAGAAACTGTAGGAACCTGCTGCTAATGATCTGGGCTGTCTGCAGCAGAAAATGGGTGATTTTCAAGAAGATTCTTGGACTCTGCAGACATTGGAGAAATCTTATGCCAACCAAAGGCCAAGAAAATGTCATTTGCTTCTCTTCTGTCTTTCCAATACTACCTGTGTTTCTAACCCACATTCTGGGTTAGAGGCTGAACTGTGACTCCCCTGCCTCCAATTCATATATTGCAGTCCTAACCCTCAGTAGAATGTGAGTGATAGCAGATAAGGTCATTAAAGAGATATTTAAGGTATGGGTGGAACTTAAACAATGTGACTGATGTCTTTTTATAGGAAAAAATTAAGACACACACTGAAGGAAGATCATGTGAAGACACGGGGAGAAGGTGGCCAACTGCAAGCCAAGGAGAGAGGGTTATCCCTTTTCTTTATTGAAGTATGGTTGATTTACAATAGGCAAATAGTGTGTTAGTTTCAGATGTACAGCACTCAGTCATATGTGTGTGTGTATATATATATATATATATATTCTTTTTCTCAATTCTTTTCCATTATAGATTATTATAAGATATTGAATATAGTTCCCTGTGCTATACAGCAAATCCTCATTGTTTATCTGTTTTATATATGGTAATGCGTACTTGTTAATCCTGTACTCCTAATTTATCCCCCTCCCCCAACCCCTTCCCCTTCGGTAGTCATAAGTGTGGTTTCTATTTCTGTGAGCCTGTTTCTGTTTTGCAAATAAGTTAATTTGTACTGTTTTTTAGATTCCACATGTAAGTGATATCATATATTTGTTTTTCTCTGATTTACTTCACTTGGTAAAATCATCTCTGGGTTCACCCATATTTCCACAAATGGCATTATTTCATTCTTTTTATGGCTGAGTAATATTCCATTGTGTGTGTGTATATATTTCATGTCATATTTTCCTTATCCATTCATCTATTTATGAATACTTGTGTTGCTGCCATGTCTTGGCTATCATAAATAGTGCTACAGTGAATATTGGGGCACAAGTATCTTTTCAAATTAGAGTCTTCTTTTCTGGATATATGTCCAGGAGTGGGATTCCTAGATCACATAGAAATTCTGCTTTAAGTTTTTAAAAGAACCACCATAGTGTTTTCCATAGTCACTGCACCGGTTTACATTCACACCAACAGTGTAGGAGGGGATCCCTTTTCTTCACACTCTGAGAGAGGCCTCTCTTAATCTCAGGCTTCCAGCCTCCAGGACTGTGAGAAGATATATTTCTTTTGTTAAGCCTGCGATTCTCTGTTATAGCAGCCCTGGCAAACTAACACACTCGGGGATCAGGTACTTTATAAAAGCATAGCTGCCAGGCTTCCAGCCTCCATGTTATAAGGGAGAACTTACAAGGACTAGTGGCTCTGAGTTTCCAAAAGACTCTCTGGCACAACTGGCCTCTGTTGGGCACATGCTGAGAATGAGGCATGGCACTGAGCCCTTTGCACATTATCTCATTTTATATAACCCTCGTATCTACCAGTTCATTGTGACTTACAGCCATACTGTGAGGCTAGGAGGCGTTACTTTCCCGAGGTCCCTAGCTGGTCATTAGTGTGGGACTGATCTCCAAGGAGGATGTCTTATCATTGGATGCCTGACTGCACATTCACTTCCCTTACTGGGAGCATCTACACCGGGGAACAGCAGATCTTTAAGTCTATGTCACTTCCTCCATTTCTTTTTATCGGCTCTCTTACTCTCCACCCAATGCCAACCTCCTTCCTTTCCACTGAGCATACTATTTCTTCCTTTATTCCCCCAAATCTGTGTCCTATACGGACTTCTACCATAGTACCAGAACAGAGTCAAAAATTGGAAGTGGCCAGTGATAAGAGAATGAATAGGTAAGTGATGGCATATTTATTCTGTATAATATATATTAATAAAAATAATAGAATAATAATCACACAATTCAATATATGATTATAATGAAGAACTTATACAAATGTTAAAGAAATAGTTCTTTTGAATATTGGTAAGTGAAAAAGCAGGATTTGGTGTGATTTTATGTACCTAAAAAAAGATAGAATGCTAAACAGAAGGAAAAAATAGAAGTCTTCTTAGTTGTGGTTATCTTTGGGTGATTTTTCCCTCTTACTCTTATTGCTTACATTTTACATCATAATAAACAATGAAAATGAATTTGCCCCATTATGGGCTTTTGAGAAACATCTTTGTCCTGCACTAAGGATTTTTGTTGCCAATTCCCTTGTGTTTGGGTTTTCTCAGTGGCTCAGTGGTAAAAAGAATCTGCCTGCAATGCAGGAAACACAGGTTTGATCCATGGGTTGGGAAGATCCCCTGGAGGAGGGAATGGCAATCCACTCCAGTGTTCTTGCCTGGAGAATCCCATGGACAGAGGAGCCTTGTAGACTGCAGTCCATGGGGTTGCAAAGAATTAGACACATACCCCTTGTGCTCTGCTGAGGGACATACTTCAGAAGATTTCTCTATGACCGGGAAAGATCTGAAGCATCAAGAAGATGGAGGTTCAGGAGAGAAAGCCAAAGTACAAGGACTCAGGGCCTTGTTTTTCTCCTCCACTATGAAGGCAGCTCCTGGGAGCTTTTCCAGAACACACTGGTCAATGTTGACATCTCCATGGTATCATCCATCATGATAATGGGCTTTCCCTCTGGCTCTGCTGGTAAAGAATCCGCCTGCAATGTGGGAGACCTGGGTTTGATCCCTGGGTTGGGAAGATCCCTTGGAGAAGGGAAAGGCTACCCACTCCAGCATTCTGACCTGGAAAATTCCATGGACAGTCCATGGGGTCGCAAAGAGTCAGACACAACTGAGCGATGTTCATCATTTCAACATAATAATGTGCTCAGTCGCTTCAATTGTGTCTGAATCTTTGCAACCCCATGGACTGTAGCCCACCAGGCTCCTCTGTCCGTGGGGTTTTCCAGACAAGAATATTGGAGTGGGTTGCCATGTCCTCCTCCAAGGGATCTTCCTGACCCAGGGATCAAACCGGCATCTCTTATGTCTCCTGCATTGGCAGGTTGGTTCTTAATCGCTAGCACCACCTAGGAAGTCCAACATCATAATATTCCTATTCAAATGTAGAGCTCAGGAATCTACCAGACCAGTTGTTGGACACAGGAGAACAATTCACAGGAAACATAACACCCCTCACTTAGAATATTCTATCTTTATGATGCAAATAAAGATCTTCATAGCTGTTGACAAAGCCATTTATGTTAAAAAAAAAAATCTGGGCTATGTTTTTAGGGTTTGGGGCCAGTGTTATAGATCCCAGCAGCACTGTGGCCACTATTTTGACCATACAAGACAGTACCTAGTGGGAAACGTAGTGGGAAAGTCGTAGGACTAGCAGTTAAAAGATCTGGGCTTCTGGGTCTTCCCCGGCGATTCAGTGATTAAGAACCCACCTGCCACAAGTCCATTCTCTATGACTGTGTAAAATAGATAGCTCTTGGGAAACTGCTATGTAACACATGGAGCCCAGCCTGGTACTCTGTAATGATTGAGAAGGGTGGGGTGGGGGGAGGGGAGAGAGGCTCAGGAGGGAGGGGAGAGAGATATATATAATTATGATTGTTTTGCATTGCTGTACAGCAGAAACAATACAACATTATAAAGCAAATTTCCTCCAATTAAAAAAACTAAAAAAAAAGCTGAAAAAAGACAATTTGAATTATCTTAAAAACAAAAAGAATCTGCTTGTCAATGTGGGGGGACACAGGTTCGATCCCTGGTCTAGGAAGATCCCACATGCCACAGAGCAACTAAGCCTGTGTGCCACAACTGCCAAGCCTAAGCTCTAGAGCCGGTGCTCCGCAACAGGAGAAGCCACTACAATGAGAAGTCTGGGCACCACAACTAGAGAGGAGCCCCTGCTCGCTGAAACTAGAGAAAGCCTGCAGGCAGCAATGCGGAGAAGGCAATGGCACCCCACTCCAGTACTCTTGCCTGGAAAATCCCACGGATGGAGGAGCTTGGTAGGCTGCAGTCCATGGGGTTGCTAAGAGTCAGACACAACTAAAGTGACTTAGCGCAGCAAGACCCAGCACAGCCAAAAATAAACAAATAAATGATCTTGCCTCTGATCATTGCAGTGAGTTGCTAGCGCTGGGCACCAGGCTAACTCTGGGACAAGCACTGTGTTCAGTGCCTTGCCGTGTTTTGCATTTAATCTTTGTTGCAAATATGGATGGTATTTTTATCCATGTTTTACAAATAGGGCAATTGAGGCTTAGAGGGGCTAATCAACTAGCCTAAGCTTGTTTCTATCCTTTAATTGATAAAAAAGTTTCCAGCTGGTCACTCAGAAGCTCTGTGCTTCATTTTCCTTATCTGTCGAATGAGGACAATAACACCGGCCTTGGAGAGTTATTGGGAGGATTTATTAAACGGCTGCGGTGAGAGTAACTATGAAAACCCATAAATTTGCAATACATTATTGTAAAGGCTCTGATTTTCCAGAACATAGTCTGGAGACCTAGACTCCAATTTCCTCTCCTTGTCTGTGCATTCCAGATTGCTGTCAGTTGATGTAACAAATGTTTTCTTCCTTTCTCTAATCCTGGACTTTTTTTTTAATAGATTAAGAGTAATTACTCCCAAATGGATACATGAAAGCTCAATTTCTGCCTAACATACATCAAACCATCCATAAATATGCATTTAGATTTTTATTTATTATTCTTCATTAAATCTATCTCAAGTGAAAACAAACAAATCTTTCAAGTTATTAGATGACCTCAGAGCCAAAGACGGCCTTCTGCTTTACTCTTCCAGCAGAGGGCACTGTTTCTCTATAAAGCAGGTGGTCCTTCTCTTTCAAACACAGCTGTCAGATTTTGGAGGGAGAACAATTTCCCAAGGGTCACAAACATAAACGCATGCCGAAGTATTAGGAATTAATAATAAGGAGGATGCCATTTGGGTTTACTTCCTAAACAGAACTTTCAACTAGTGCAGAAATGCCAATTTTTGTGTTCTGTAATTTTGGGTCAGGTCCCCTTGTTAAGAAATCACAGAACATGACAGTCTTTCAGACTATTTAACCCTCAGGTCACAAAGAAGCAGTCTGTGGGCTAAATTCAATCCACATTCATGTTTTGTTTTCTATGCATTACTACTACTACTACTATTAGACTAACATTAGATTAAGCAGGAGATTGCACATAAATAAAGATTTCTTAGCATTTCTTTAGTAACAAATCAGACCTCACACCTCTGAGCCTACATGCCTATGTGGTGATAACTGGCTGGAGTTTAATAAATCCTGACCCCTTCGGACAAGGCATATGCTTGCTGCTTCCCCATGGTCCCCATCGAGCCTGCCCCATGGGTGTATATCATCTACCTAGACCCCAAAGTACTTTAGTTTTTGACCTGCAGATTCTGGTCCACCTTCTTCGTGTTACAGCAGAGAATAAAAGGTCCTATAAGAAGTGATTTACTCAAATTCACAGTACAGTGAGGCTCCGAGACCAAGCTAGAATCCCAGTTTACAGGGTTATAGGGTTTCTCAAAAATGGCAATTGGTCCTGACTCCTGCCCACACTTCAGTCAGGAAGCTTCAGCCCTTTTCTCCTCTCTCTTGGGAGGCTGATGTTCCCCAGTAGGTGGAGGGGCCGCAGAAGGGCTAAAACAGTAAGAGGCAAGGCAATGCTTTGGAGGGAGTAAGGAGAGAGGAAAGGCCCCATTTTTATTTCTCAGACTCCCGATTATTTTGGCAGGTAGACAGAACTTGAAAGTACAAAGCCAGAGACATTTAGCTCCTGAAAATTTCTGGGCCTTTGTTTCCCCATCTGTCTAATGGAAGCACTATTACCTGATGGGGGTTGTATGCAAGTTATTCATTCTCTGAGTAGAGTATCCCATTCCACTGAGACTGCCTATTAGATGTCAGTGCTGAGGGCACAGTTATGCCTGGAACATGAAGCATCCTGCAAAGATGATGGCATGATTGAGGAAAAACAGGACATACAGGGTCTTTGCTACCTATGCCTGGAGTGGCCTCAATCCCTCCACGTTCCAATAGCTCATGTCCTAAATCAGTTGTTCTTACATTGGCTGCACATTAAAATATCCTGGAGTGCTTTTGTGAATCCTGATGCCCAGACTGCCTATTAGACTGAGTGAACAGAATTTTGAGGGGTGGGATCCAGTCATCAGTGCTGTTTAAAGTGACCTTCAGCAGTCCAACGTGCAGCGCAGGTGAAAAACCATGGTCTAGAATCTTCTCCCACCCTGCCACAGTCCTGAGCCTTTTCTTTCCCTGAGATCCACCCTGTATTTGTATTTTCCTTCCTACTGCCCTACCCCTGTCCTCAAACTCTGGACAGATTAATTAAACCCCTCTGAGCCTTGGTTTTCTATAACAGATCCTCTAATAAGTTCAGTATGATATGTGCTATTTTATGTCATTATGACAACCGTGGGCTGGCATTACAAAGTACTCAGCCTACGGAGTTAGACCTGTTGATTTTCATTTTAGCTCCAACATTTAAGAAAAGGTTTTACACACTCGAAACCTCAGTTTTCTCATCTGGGAAGTAAGAATAATGAACTCTACACATCATGGGACTGCTGGAAGGATTAAAGAAAACAATGTATCTAAATAATCTAGCACAACATTCAGTTCAGTTCAGTCGCTCAGTCGTGTCCGACTCTTTGCGACCCCATGAATAGCAGCACACCAGGCCTCCCTGTCCATCACCAACTCCCGGAGTTCACTCAGATTCATGTCCATCGAGTCAGTGATGCCATCCAGCCATCTCATCCTCTGTCGTCCCCTTCTCCTCCTGCCCCCAATCCCTCCCAGCATCAGAGTCTTTTCTAATGAGTCAACTCTTCACATGAGGTGGCCAAAGTACTGGAGCTTCAGCTTTAGCATCATTCCTTCCAAAGAAATCCCAGGGCTGATCTCCTTCAGAATGGACTGGTTGGATCTCCTTGCAGTCCAAGGGACTCTCAAGAGTCTTCTCCAACACCACAGTTCAAAAGCATCAATTCTTCGGCGCTCAGCCTTCTTCACAGTCCAACTCTTACATCCATATATGACCACTGGAAAAACCATAGCCTTGACTAGACGGAACTTTGTTGGCAAAGTAATGTCTCTGCTTTTAAATATGCTATCTAGGTTGGTCATAACTTTCCTTCCAAGGAGTAAGCGTCTTTTAATTTCATTTTAAATCAGCTCTGTAAGGCAGGCTATTATTGTTGTTGTTGTATCATCATCCACTTTTTACATATGAATAAAATGAGTCACAAAGCCCAGTGATTTGCCCAAGATCCCACAATATATAAGTGGTAGAGCTGAAACTGAAATCTAAGAGTTACTTCTAAGTTACCATTTGTGCTTTTCCTTTCCTCTCCTGCTTGCCATGCCCAATTGAGAATCCCAACATTCTCCACAATGAGTCGTGCGTGGGGAATTCTTCCACAAACACAGGTTTGCAAGCAAACTGACTGAAAAGGAGAAGTAAGGCCCACCTGAGGCATGGATATAACTGAGTAGCTGTGAAAGGTGAGGAAACCTTTCAGAAGGACTCACTAGGTTTGCAAATAACAAAGGATCATAGAGTCTTAGGGTTCAAAGAATCCTTTAGAAATCGTATAACCTGACCCCAGCCTGGGCTGGACTTCCTCCTTGCCTACTTCTTGAGATAATGGGCTTCCTACCTTCCCGAGAGGGGCAGTTCTAGTTCCTAAAAGTTAAAACCACTTGTTGAGATGACATCTGCCTCCCCTGAACTTCTGCCCCTTGGTTATAACTGTGGTCTTCAGGAAAAGAGAGAATTACCCTCACTTTTTTGCTTCATGGCAGCCAGCCCTTTGGCAGCATAGTGATGAGAGCTCATTTCACCCCTGTGTCTTCCTGTTGCCTCCAAACTCCCCTCTCCCCCCAGCTTTCTCGACTGATCCTCAGACAAGACAGTTTTCAGTTTTACCACCATCCTGACTCCTCTCTGATATGGCAAAACAGCAGTGGAGTCAACACCTCAGAAGGATTTTCTAACAATCAGAGCTATTCAGCAATGGGGCAGTGCTCGGTTTGCATTATCATTGTTGTTATGTAGATTAGACCTTGAAAAATTGGGATGGGGAGAGGGGACTATTACAAATGTGATGGGCATCCATTTTTGTTTGTCCAATACCCATGCCATTGCCTTTGGGTCTAGGATTATGATTCACTTTGGAGCATGATCAAAGTCCTTTGAGTACAGGCTGGCTAGGACAGTTAGCAAAGTGCCCTACTCTCCTCTAGCCACAGGCAGAAGCATGGCCTTTGCTGAGCTGACCAGGCCTTCCCTTCCTAATCGGTCACATGAGTGGTTTTGAGCTAACTGGTTCTCACAGGTGTTCCTGGAAGAGCCTGTGCGTAGTTCCTGACAAACTCCCGGAACTGCTTGCCTCCTCTTCCGGTCTTTCTAAGCCTGGTTCCTCGTTTTTCCTTTTGAAATGTTGAGTTCCCTCACATTCTTCCCTCCAGTGCCTTTTGGTATGTATCCATCAAATGCAGTTTCTGTTGCATATGAGTAAAGACTCCTGGCTTATCTAAACAAAGTAAACATAATAAAGGACCAAATCACATTGTGGAGTGTTAACTTCAAAAAGTCTGAAAGCATATATAAAGAGAAAAGCAAATGTAGAATTTACTCTATATTACTTTTCTTATTGCATATGAGATATGTATTCTATATGCTATATATGTATGATGAATGTTTTTATTTTAATGTTTTTTTAATTAAGCCTGTATTGTAAAATGACATATGCACATTGCAAAAAATTTAGAAAATACTAAAAATCATGTATTACATATTACATATGTAAAATTATTTCTTGGCTGCTTAAAGTGTGAGTCTATGCCTCAGGGCAGAATTGATGCCATTCCACACTAGCCCAGCTTCTTGGTTACCTTTTGGTCTGTTTTTATTTCACTGGGAATGTGGGCCAGTGCTTACTTTCACAGCCAAATTAATTAATGAGAAAATCCTCAGACTTTCCATTTATCACTTCCAAACACCCACTTTTGATGAGTCAGTTGCCATTTGAACAATATAGGATAATTTTCAAATTAATTAAAACAAGACAACAATATGCTCCGTTTCTTACTCGAGTATCTCTAAGGGATTCTGACTTCATTAATCTTCGGACCACCACTCTCCAACAGAGAAAGGACATTAATCATGTGTCCCCAGTGGGGGAGGGACAGGACCCAGAGAGCCAGTGGTTTATCAGTTATGGAGAAGTGCTGGGGTAATTGAGACTATATTCAGCTTGAGGTCGCTCTCATTTTTATTTTTTTCTGTTTGTTTTCCCTGCCAGACAATCAATCAGCCATACTTATGCATTTAGTGGATACCTATGATGTGCTAGTTGTTTTACAAATACTTAGGTGAATGTGAGATACAAACAGCTCTGGGACCTCGCTGCCCTTCCCTTACTGTCCAAGCGGCAAGGAAGTAAGAACAGAGATCATATTGTGATGTTCATTAAGCGTAAAGCAGCTGTTGCTTTGTTCTCTGAACACAGTATAAAATCTAATTTCTCAGCATTTGTACCTTTTTTCTTCTTTCGCAAATATATTTAGTCTCTGCTCTGCCCAAGGCACGTTCACATATATCTCCCCTGTCAATGGCACAACAACCCAGCGAAGGAGGCACTCTCATTTTCATCCCATAGATGAGAGTGGGAGGTCATCTAGCCTGTGAGCCCTCTCCTTTCTATCTCTCCATGCTCTCCAGGTTCTTCCTGTGTATGTCTGTGGCCTAATCAGCATAGTGCTCACACGGCTCTGTCTCTCCTTGGGCCCGGCTCTCTCCCTCTCCTGAACTTGAGTCACCTTGGGCTTCTCCACCTAGGTGTCCTGCAGGCATGTGAAACAGTATGTCTTAGACCAAAGCCATCTTGTTGCCTCCCCCAAACCTGTTCTGCTTTTGTTTATAACCCAAGTAAACATGCCATCCTCTTATACTGAGAGTCAATCTTTATGCCTCTCTTTGCTGCATAGACTTCTCCCATTCAAACAACCGTCATTTCTACTTCCTCATTTATTTCAAAACTATCCCCTTCTCTCTGTCTGCATGAGTTTGGTGTTGGTCCAGGCTCTCAGCACTTTGTTGTTGTTGTTGTTGTTGCTCAGTTGTCTCTGACTCTTTGCAACCCCATGGACTGCAGCATACCAGGCTTCCCTGTCTTTCACCATCTCCCGGAGCTTGCTAAAACTCATGTCCATCGAGCCGGTGAAGCCATCCAACCATCTCATCCTCTCTCACCCCCTTCTCCTCCTGCCTCAGTGTTTCCCAGCATCAGGGTCTTTTCCAATGAGTCAGCTCTTCGTATCAGGAGGCCAGACTACTGGAGCTTTAGCTTCAGCATTAGTCCTTCCAATGTATATTCAGGGTAGATTTCCTTTAGGATTGAGTGGTTTGATCTCCTTGCTATCCAAGGGACTCTCAAGAGTCTTCTCCAACACCACAGTTCAAAAGGATCAATTCTTTGGCACTCAGCCTTCTTTATGACCAACTCTCCCATCCATATGTGACTACTAAGTTCCCCAACCAGGGATCAGACTCATATCCTCTGTGTTGGATGTCAGCTTCTTAACCACTGGACCACCAGGGAAGTCTCTTACCTCTTATCTGCTATTTACTGTACCAGCCTGTCTCTTCTCCAATATTTACCCTTCTGCAATCCATCTTCCATGCTGCAGCCAAGGGAATTTTTTATAAATGCAAATATGATCATGGTTTGAAATTATTCAATTGCTCTCCAATGCTCTGGGTACAAAAGTCAAACTTCTGCCCATAAAATAAAGGTCTCTCTCAGGATGTGGTTTCAGTCTACCTCCCAACTTTTTACTTTTACTCTGACTATATTTTCTGACTTGAGATTTTTTTTCACTCTGCTCGTCACATGCCGAATTCTCATTCATCTGTCAAGAGCCAGCTCAAGTGCTGTCTCCACTACAGAAAGCCTTCCCTGACCTGTAAGATTGAAAAAAGTCTTGGGATGGAGGAGAATGAGATTAGGTGTTTATTTCCCTGACACTTTCCCTGTTCGGTCGCCTTAGTCTAGATTTG
The DNA here is from genome assembly GCF_014754425.2 of Oryx dammah. Lineage (NCBI taxonomy): Eukaryota > Metazoa > Chordata > Mammalia > Artiodactyla > Bovidae > Oryx > Oryx dammah. The sequence continues at coordinate 85,186,801 of NW_024070212.1, read as the reverse complement.
ACTCTCAACTGTCAGTCACTATTCCTCTCAAGGTCATCTACTCTACACAACTCTTTCCCTTCTAGGTCCCTGTAGTCAATACCTTCCCTTATTCTTTTAGACCTGGGGTGGTACCAGGAGCTGGGGTGATACCAACTGCTAGCCCTGGTAGTACCTGCACAGCTCCTATGGGTCTCCTACATCCCACTCACTCCTAACTTCCTCAAATTATACTGTTCTCACCCACCAGTATTTTACACACAGAATCCCATTTCCTTCTGTTACCATTTCAAACCTATATTATCTTCATTTCTGATTGATCTTTCATTGGCCTTGGTTTGTAACTCTTTCACATGAAGCTGGGGGCAAAACAGCTTTTTTACCTTATTTGTCAAGAGAGAGAGAAAAAAAAACTATAAAAATCCACGATTTTTATTTCCAGTATGTAGATCTTATCACTAGAATCCTAGCAATGATCATCTCTCTTTTCATTAGACTGTGAACTTCTTGAGGGCAGGAACTGGATTTTCTTCACCTTTCTTCCCTGGAAGCACGGTACTGTGCCTGGGCATAGTAGACACTCAGTAAATATTCAGTTATTGAATAAAATACTAGGAAGCACTTCATAAATATTCAATAGAATAAATGAATGGGGAAAAAGTTGATTCCCCACATTTCAAAGCCTTAGAGACTATAGTTGTTAACAACTGAGACCCCCTTTTCCCCTTTGTTCCCCATGCCATTATTTTGCCAGGCTTGGCAATTTCCTGAAAGAAGTTAAAAGTATCTTTCCTACTCAAAGCACCTTTGGAACATGTACTCAAAGAAAGCACACTAACGAAGCGTTCCCCCTTCTTCTTCCTCCCCCCTTATCACATCCCTTCAGGTTTGACAACTCTGTAGGAAACCAATTTGCTGTTAATCACAAGGGGGTTTTATTTACTCTGTTGAAAGAATTGAAAAGCAGTCATTTTTATTAGTGCCACAGCTGCTTCTTCCATCAGGGAAGAAATACAATTATGCGTCTTCCTTTGGCTGAATGCAGACAGCTACAGCCTCATTATTCATTCTGGTAGGAAGCAGGCCTTTATAATGAGCAGGGGAAAAAAATACACTGACCCCTCATTTGTAAAGAGAACAAATCTTCGTTTCTGGAATGACATGGCCACTGCCACTGTAGCAAAAAAGGCTTTTATTTATTTATTTATTTTTGGTTACATAATAGCGTGCAATAGCTTTAGAAGTCTCTTTCCTTACTATGTAGGGGAAAGAGTGTGGGTTTTGCTTCAGGCTGGCCTGATTCAAACCCTGGCCCTGGTTCTTATCAGTTGTGGACAGAGGACATTTTCTTATCTGAAGTTGGAAGTAGGAATAGACAAGCTTCCCAGGGTGGTAGTAAGAATTAGAGATTAAATTCCTATATGTGGTATACAGTAACTATTGTGACGTGATCTAGCTCCTGCCTACCTCTTCAACTACATCTCATACCCTCCCTGCCCCCAAAGCTGGTATCTCTGCCAAAGTCATACTTCACCCTTCCAAGCTTCTAGAATTTGCATCCTTCTCCCTGTATCCGTGACTGTGCACACGTGTCCCCTCAGCCTGAGTCATAAGCCCTCACTTCCCTTGTTCATCCGGCAAACTTTTTTTTTCTTAATAGTGATGGCTTCTTTGTGAAGCCTATCTCTTACTCCCTCCCCTGGACAGACAGAGTATTGCCCCTTTCCAGCACCCTTTGCACAAAGCTTACTATAGGATGCTGCCACAGGATGAGATGGACGAGTCTACTCATGTATGCACTCTAAGTATCAGTTTGAGAGTCTTTAAGATCCTTAAAAAGCAAGAACCAGGAGCTTCCCCTTCTGTATACCCAGTTCTGGTACAGTGCTGCGGAGAACTTATGGTTAATCAATGATTTACTGAATGAATGAATGAAGCCTTAGGTAAAACACCTATCTCCCTGCATAGTTGTGGCAGACACTGGCTTGGTTAAAGGTATGCCAGTTTCAACCTTCCCCACTTGTCTGCTGCCACCATAGAGACAGCCCCAGCTATGAGGGAATTTGAAAGATTCTTATCACCCAGTTTTGGCCAATGAGAAATTGGGGGAAGTCTGATGGAGGTACTTGTGTGTCTTTTAGTTGTCCTCAGGAGTCCTAATTGGCTCTCAATACAGAACATTCAATTCTAAAGGCTGATTTCTGGCAATCCAGTGGTTAGGCCTCTGTGCTTTCAATGCCAAGAGCATGGATTCAATCAATGCCCGGTCAGGAAACTAAGACCTTGCAAGCCACACATTATGGCCAAACTGAAAAAAAAAAAAAAAAAAGAAGAAGAAAAAGAAGAAGAAGGCTGATTGTCCTTTACTTAGCCTCATGTATTGACATAATGAGAAAAGTATGGCCTTGGGAGCCAGACAAAAGAGGGTTTGAGTTTAATCCCCATTTCTGTGTGTCCCATAATCAACATGGTCCAGACTACTGACCTGGAAGGCGGATGGACTGGGTTCAGTGCTTTTTAAAGTTGTTTGACTTAGGGCAAAACACCCCCTCATCTTCCAGTGTCTTAACTTATTCATCTGTAAATCAGGATAGTAATAGTAACTACTTCATAGGATTAAATAGGTTAATGAATATAAAGGACTTAGAAAGGAGTGTAACACATACCTAGGACTGTATTGGTGTCAGCAGTATTAAAAATATATATATTTGTCTACTTTTGGCCGTGCTGGGTCTTCATTGCTGCAGGGCTTTTTTTCTAGCGGGGGAGAGCGGGGGCTATGCTCTAGCTGCGGCTCATGAGCTTCTCCTCATGGTGGCTTCTCTTGTTGCAGAGCATGGGCTCTAGGAATGCAGTCAGTCTTCAGTAGTCGTGTCTCCCGGGCTCTAGGACACAGGCTCAGTAGTTGTGGTGCATGGGCTCCATTGTTCCATGGCATGTGGGATCTTCCCAGATCAGGGATCGAACCCACGTCTCCTGCATTGGCAGGTAGATTCTTTACCACTGAGCCACCAGGGAAGCCCCTCAGCACTGCTTTCATTAAGAATACTAGTTGTGTAACTTTAGGCAATTTCATGTGCTCTCTGAGATTTGACGTGCACATTAATACAACGGGGGTTAGAAGTGCCTACTTTGCAGATTGTGCTGAGGGCAATTCAGGCACTCAGAGCACCAGAGGTGGCACCTGGCAGCAGGCCACAGCTGTGCAAGGGGAGAAGGAAGACTGTGCTGAACCCTGGACCGTGTGTGTCTGTGCATGTCTGGACGGAGGGTGCCTCACCTTTACTCCCTATTTCCCTCCTCCCTTCCTACTGCCACGGAAGAGAGCTCTCTCCTTGGTGGCTGCCCCTAAGCTCTGAACCCCTTCCCCTCTTTTCAGGGGCCTTGTGCTATTCATTTAGCCCCTGTCCCTTCAGCCTTTTCCTCTTCACTGGCTCCTCTCCAAAAACATTTAAATGGGCTCCTGTCTCTTTCACCTGAGAAAAAAACACCACTTCATTAAAAATGAACACAGCTTTAATCCAACTCTCCCCAAGAGCCATTCATTTTCTTTCCATCTTTCCACAGTCAAACTCTTTAGTGTATTTGTCTACACAACCTATCACTCCTTCTCCATTTCCCATTCACTCCTCCCAAAGGTGTAGTCTTTAAAAAATAGGTTGAATATTGGGAACCCAGAAGAAGCCAGGTAAAAGGCACAGGGTAGGCAGGGATGATCCTAAAAGAGTGCTTAGACAGAAGGTATAGAAAGAGGAGGAGATGATAGAGACTATGGTGGCCGGGTGCCTGCTGTCCTTCACTGCAATCCAAGCTCACATGGTGGGCAAAACCGATAGTTCTCTAGGCTCATGACTCACTTGCACACAGCTCCCTCCTGCATCGTGAGCCCTTTACGTGGCAGCACCTGACTTCTTTTATCAAGCCATCTGGTGCTTTTATCAAAGTTTTATCAAGCTTTCATCAAACTATCTGGTGCTAGCCAGACAGCGCCAATCCCTCTGTGCCTTTCCAGTTCAGAGCTTTCCTTGTAACCACTGGGGTTTTGCTGAAATCCAAGCAATGCCAAGAAGAGAAGAGTGAGAAAGTAAAACTTATATAGGGATACAGATTTTTAAGACTTTTCCTCTCTTTCCTTTCTCTAGTGTCATAATCATCCATAATCATCAGAGGCTGGGGCAGATGCTGTCAACCTGATTTTGATGTTGTCCACCTGGGACATCATCTCGAAACACGTGAAAGCGTTTACCTGACAGCCCTGGAAGATTGAAGCTAGTATTTGCAAAGCAAACACAACAAAGTTCTGCTACATCCAAGAGCTCACTAGATTTCCTTAACTAATATATGAGTTAGGGGCCCTCACCAGACCCAGTTACAGACAGAGTCCGAGGTTCAGAAAGGATCACGGTCAGTGGCATTTACCATTTGCCGGACTTACCAAGGGCCAGGCCCCAACCTCGCTAAGCACTTTGTTTTTAGTCACTAAGTTGTGTCTGACTCTTTTGTGACTCCATTGACTGAAGCCCACCAGGTTCCACTGTCCATGGAACTTCCCAGGCAAGAATACTGGAGTTGGCAATATTCCTGGCAGAAATGCGTTGCCATTTCCTCTTCCAGGGGATCTTCCTGACCCAGGGGTCAAACCCATGTCTCCTGATTGGCAGGTGGATTCTTTCCTGCTGAGCCACCAGGCTGAGCACTCTGAAGACATTATCTCACTTGGTCTTCATAGTCACAGCTTAATATACATGTGTTATTGCCCGCTTTCAGATAAAAAGCTTAGGATTTGGTAGAAACAAGGCTGACTCTGCCTAATTAAATGGGTGATCTTCTTAAGCTCACTGGGCTACAGTTTAAAATGCTGGGGCTAGACTAAAAGTTTCATTCCAAGTTGAACTCTCTTGAGCCTAACTCCCAACTGTTAGTGTCAGCTCTGGATACTGGAGCGACAGAAAACAAGTTATTTCAGCTTTAGGAGTGGAACTAAAGTGGGTGGAGAAAGAACTGGATGGTCTGTAAATGCCATTCTGTTCTTTTTTCACTGGGTTGTTCTCGTGGGCCTTTTAGAACACTTTCCAGATTCTTCTAAACCAGATTTTAAAACCTAGAAGGTTGGAATCATACAGAAGACTGAGGTCCCATATTGGTGACAGCCTTTGCTCACTGTATGATCTTGAGAAGTTCATTGACATTTCTGAGCCTCCATTCTCTCATTGTAAGACGGGGTGCTTCCAGGCTTGTTGAGAAGATTAAGCAGGAAGGAGTACGTGAATCTGCTTGACACATAATAGGTGCTAGAAAAATGGTTGTGATGATTAGTTGCTTTAAAAAATGTTTAATGTGGTGTGCAATCAACTGACACATGGAAGACGCAAGGAAAGGCTTGCAGTTTCAAATGTGGGATTTGCACCCTGCACTGAATGGGTGGTTTTGAGCAGGAGGCCTGGGGAGTGACAGCAGAGGGGGAGTGATGCCAATATGATAATGTGAGTTCAGAGATTAATTCCCAGCTGCCAGGTCACACAACTTGAGAACTGCTTCAGAACCAGCAACTCTTTCCCGTTGTTGCTAAGAGACTGGGTTGGGGTGAGAGAGGAAAAAAAAAAAAGATGAACTTTAGATTTTGGAAGTGATTTTATGGATTCCTGTTTACCAAAAGCTAGAGACTTCGAGGATAGTCCACGTGTTATAGAAGTATTTGTTGAGTCCCTACCATATGCCTGGGATGGCTCTGGACCCTGGAGAGACAATAAAATGGACCAAGTCCCTAATCTCATGGAGCTTCCATTTGGTTTAGGTTTCTCCTAAACTGCTGGAGATTCCGGGAGCTGAGTAATATGCCTCCGGTCTTGGGCCACCTCCTGGCAGAGTTGGCCTTAGAATCTGGGCTTCCCAAATCCTGGATCAGGACTTATTCCATCTACTACATTTTACAAATAAGATTCATCTGAGGCAGATTTTAATGGTAACCGAGTCTTTGGCACTTCAGCTAGATAAATAAAGATCCTTGCTGGAGAGATTTCTGGAAATAAGTCCAAAAAATAATGTTTATTTAATTTCAAGTATCCCACTGAGAAATGTTATATGTATTCAGTCCCTGTCCTGCATGATAACACCCAGTTGAATGAGGTTGGAGAGTATGAATGGAGGAGGAAGGATAAACAAGAGGAAGATTGGGGCATCTCATAACTGCTGAAACTTAGCAAGACAGGCAAGTTGAGAGGTCTGGGTTGGAGCCGGATCCTGTCCCTTCCTACTTATGACTTTCACCTCTCTGGGCCTCAGTTTTCTCATCTGTGAAGTGAAAGATTGGATTAGAATGGTCTCAAAATTCTCTTGCTCTAAATTCAATAATAAATCACCCAACAATGTCATGTAAGCCCAAAGGACCCATGTAATTCCAGAAGGCAGCTGTGGTCCAAGGATGGAGTCTTGAGTGTTAATCAGCCCTTCCTCTGCATCCATGTCCTGACAGTGGGTCCCATGTGCCTGGTGAATGGCTGTTTCCGTGTTCACACCTGAGCGTGCTTGTGTTCTTGGAGGGCAAGAATTCTGTCCCATTCACTTGTGCATCTCTCCCCAGGGCCCAGGGACATACTCAACATTGGTGGGCATTTCATACGTGTTTATAGACTTGTCTTTAGCTGAGAAGAGGCAGATTTGGAAAGGGACTTCAAACAAAAACTGTAGTAAAGTTGAAGTGCTTCCAAAGTTTGCTGCAACAGAGACTTGGACTTTGGTCATAGCTAGTAAGTAACAGGGAGGACGTTCAAACCCCAGGACTGCGTGTCTTCTAAGCCTGTGTATTACCCTTCCCCCATCCTTGCCCACATTCACTTGTTTATTCACAAGTGTCTTTGGAGGCTAGGTGGACAAGCTTGGGAGTCAGGCTCTTTGGGTTTGAATCTCAACTCTGCCACCTGATGCTGTGTATTTTAACCTTTTTATGCCTCTATTCCTTCATCTGTAAAGCAGGGATGATAATGGTACCTCTGTCCAAGAGTTGTTGAAGGAAAATATGTGAGATGACGTGTATAAAGCAAGTAGCATAAAGGCTGGCATTTAATATGTGCTTGCATGCTAGTGGTCATGCGTGCATGCTAAGTCTGACTCTTTGCGATCCTATGGACTGTAACCCTCCAGGCTTTTCCGTCCATGGAATTCTCCAGGCAAGAATACTGGAGTGGATTACCATGGCCTCTTCCAGGGGATCTTCCCAACCCAGGGATTGAACTTGTGTTTCTTATGTCTCCTGCATTAGGAGGTGGGTTCTTTACCACGATCCCCACCCGGGAAGCCCTAAACTGTGCTTACTGAACTCTAAATCTGTTGTTGCTGATGCTGTTGTTATTGTTATTATTATTACTATTAGTAGTAGCAGTATTTGCCATACAGTGGGTCAACAGTAGCAGTAGTAACAGCAGTAGAAGTTAATAGCAGTAGTCCTTGCCATGCACTGAACCATTAGTCCTAGTAGAGGCAGCAGCAGCAGTAGTCACAGGAGTAATAGCAGCAGGAGTATTAGTAGCGGATCTGCCGTGCATTGGGGCAGTAATAGTAGTATTACTACTACTATTAGTAGTAGCAGCAGCAGCAGCAGGAGTAGCATTTGCTACACACAGGCTAGGAGCTGGATAACAGACACAGACTTTATTCCCATAGAATTCCCTGTGCATATTGCTGTAATTCCTTAAAGATCAGAGATGGGCCTTGATTCACAAACGGAAGCAATCAGAGTGGTCTTGGTGAGAGTTGCTTTGTGTGTTAACTCAGTTGGAGGAAACACAACCCAGGACTTCATGAAATTACAAAGCAGAAAAAGAGGGAAAGGCGGCAATCCTGCCCAGCTGTGAAGTGTTAGGTGCTAAAGGGGCAATCTCTTATATAATGGTAAGATCTTTAGTCTATCACCACACCTATGAGGAAAATCTGAGATAATGGGGATCTTACAACAACAATTAGATTTTTACAATAATCTAATTTCAACCTCTCAATCATAAAATAAAACCATGTCAGAGGTGCAAGAGTCCTTATGGATAAGTCCACTGTTTTACAAATGAATAACTGGAAGCCAGAGGGGCCTGGTGACCCCCTGGATGTCCCTCCCCCTTCTGGTTGCTGATGGAGTCAGATCAAGATCTGGTTCCACCCTCCCTGTGGTTCTCTGTGCGTCACAGGATACCTGAGAGTGGTCACAGGTTATTTGCAACTGCTCAAGATCTTTCCTGATCGCTCAGTTGGTAAAGAATCCGCCTGCAATGCAGGAGACCTGGGTTCGATCCCTGGATTGGGAAGATCCCCTGGAGAAGGGAAAGGCATGGAGTAGGTCACTCCAATATTCTGGCCTGGAGAATTCCATGGACTGTATAGTCCATGGGGTTGCAAAGAGTCAGACATGACTGAGTGACTTTCACTTTCAAGGTCACAGACTTGGAAAGCAAAAATGGTGGAACATCTTCTTCTCTCCCTTTCTTTTTTCCTTTCATTCAGCATCTCATAAGGATGTCTGCTCCAAGCTCGGGTACTGCATACAGATGGTTTTCAATAAAAATCTATCAGAACAAAATGAGTTTTAAAGTAACTCAGAGCCCGGGAGTCTGAGAGATGTGGGTTCCTGTGCCGCCAGACCACTGACTATTGGTGTTATCTTTGAAGCTCAGGCTGTGTAAAATGGAGGGGACAAAACTGCCCTCCCAGGCTGTTTCTGTGGGGTCATTTGAAGGTTTTATGATTAACCTAAATCAGAGGTAGAATGGGAGTTTGTAACACATCAAGTCTCCCATTGTCCTGCTTCATCTACTTTTCGAGCAATGGATTCTTCTCCTTCCTTATCGCTTTGGAAATACCGTGCTTGACCTAGATAACATACAGCCTTCTGTGTGTGGCAAGCATTTGCATTCTCCACCAGGTGTGTGGTATGTGTTTTCCAGCTTGCTGAACAGACTGAATCAGTTTGTGTCGGTTTGTACTTTTGCCCTTAAGTGCTACTGCGGCCCAAGCTAAGGTTGGGTCCTTGCAGCTCTCCTTTGCTCGAGATTGCTGCCTGCCAGCATCACAGAGCTTTCCTGGGGCTGGCATGAATTTCAGCTAGCAGACCCTGCATAGAGACACAGGGCAATGGCTTCCGGTGGGAGCTTGCTTTCAGTCACAGACACCACGATGCACTGGATGGAGAGCTGGCAGACACCACCAGCAGATGTCCCTCGGAAACTGGCTGTTTTGAAGCCTGGAGAAAAGCCAGGAGCGATGGGGCCCTGGCGGCAGCACCTCTGCTTTCCGAAAAGGAAGCTGGAGTGCCGTGGGCTCCCCGACGTGCACAGCGGCTGTGTCCAGACCTGAATGCCCCTCTCATTACTCACCGGAAGTGAGTAGGAACACTTCAGGCAGGAAGATGACTCGCTTCTCTGACAAGATACAGAGAGCTTTTCCAAGGAAATGATTTGCAGGGTTTAAATATTCTGTGTCTTAGTCTGCTTTTCCTCTGTTGAATCTGTTGCAAATTGATCCGGTGGTAGCATCCTTTGGACACCTTGGAGGAGTTTTAATTAGTACTTATGTAGGTTATAAAACTTCCAGTGTAACTCCTCCCTTGATGCTTCTGCAGCATCTGCTGTGGAGAGGAATGGTTTGTCCTGAGAGTGGGAAATGGCACGATGAGCACGTTGCTTTTATAACTGGAGATGAGCGACATAATGAAAAACAGCAGCTCACAGTTGTCATGGGTCAGGCTGGAGTACAAGGCATTATGGGTACCTAGCATGACTGCGTGAACAGGAAGATGAACCTGGGAGAAGGCAAGATGGGGGGATTGACCTCTCGGCACCACTCAAGCCAGCTTAGGAGCAAGGCAACCTAGGAGACCAAACAGAGAAGCTAAGGGAGTGGGTTAGTTTGCTTCTAACCCATTTACATTCATTCGCACAGGTGGATGTGTCTGAAGAGGGAACTCCAGTTTGCGTTTTCTGGAACCAGGTAGGAATTTCCCACCTTTGGGGAAGATCTGTCCACATGCAGGAGATATCAACCAGCAAGGACAGACTCCAGAACCCAGTCCCCAGGGAAAGGAGCTGAGGAAAGTCAGGCTGGTTCCAGGCCACCAACCAACCGGCAGGGATAGCAGTAGGCTCTGGGCTCAGAGAAGAGGCACTTAGATAGAAGCTAGTCTTTATAGGATTGGGGAACGCAGCGTGGTGTCATGGGAACACGTGACTTTGCGCTTGGAAAATCATCAGTTCTAGTCTCAGTATTGGTACCTACTAGCTGTGTGATCTGGAGAAGGAAATGGCAACCGACTCCAGTATTCTTGCCTGGAGAACCCCAGGGACAGAGGAGCCTGCTGGGCTGCTGTCTGTGGGCACACAGAGTTGGACACGACTGAAGCGACTTAGCAGCAGCAGCAGCCGCTGTGTGATCCTGGGTAGGTCACTCCACTTCTTGGGCTGTTGTTTCATCACTCAGTCATGCCCAACTCTTTGCGACGCTATGGCTGTAGCCCGCCAGCCTCCTCTGTCCATGGGATTTCCCAGGCAGGAATACTGGAGTGGGTGGCCGTTACCAACTCCAAGGATCTTCCTGCTGCCAGGATCAAACGTGCTTCTCCTGCACTGGCAGGTAGATTCTTGACCACTGAGCCACCTGGGAAGCCGTCCCTTCTTGAGACATATCAGGGAAATCATTCCAAGAGAGGCAACTTGGTAACCAAGATCCTAGTTAGACAGACTTGGGTTCCAGGCTCTAGACCATTATTTATAAACCATAAATTCCTTAACTTCTGTAGTTACCTTTTGTACTCTTCAGTCTCCCCTCATCTCTCATAAATCCCCTGTGAGGATTAATTGAAACAATGCGGGTAAAATACTTAGCATTATTCTCAGAACACAGAAAGCACTCCATGAATCAGTTCAGTTGCTCAGTCATGTCCAACTCTTTATGACCCCATCGACTACAGCATGCCAGGCTTCCCTGTCCATCACCAACTCCCAGAGTTTGCTCAAACTCATGTCCATCGAGATGGTGATGCCATCCAACCATCTCATCCTCTGTCATCCCCAAACCAGCCCCCAACTCAGTCATCACGGGACTCGCTCTGTGCTCAGTACCATAGGGGAGGTGAAAAGCATGGGCCCTCTTTCTGCCCTGCTGCAGTTTAATCACTAAGTCATGCCCGACTCTTTGCAACCCCCTAGACTGTAGCCTACCAGCCTCCTCTGTCCATGGGATTCTCTGGGCAAGAATACTGGGGTGGGTTGCCATTTCCTTCTCCAGGGGATCTTCCCAGCCCAGGGATCGAACCTGTGTTTCCTGCTTGGCAGGTGTCTCTTACTTGGCAGGTGAATTCTTTACCAGTGAGCCACCTGGGACATGGGTGCTAATACTAATCCTGGTGACGTAAAAACAGTTACTACTATATTCAGTGCTCACTGAGGGTGCTAAGTGCTTTACATATGTGAAATAGGACTTACTGTATCCATTTTATAGAGATGATGAAAGGAAGGTTTAATGAGGTTGTTCCAGGATACTCACAGCTAGAGGAAGAGCTGGGATTGTAGTCCTTTATCAGTCTTTTTTTCATTCCTCATGCCATCTCCCTTCCCTTACTGCCATGTTTTATTATGCAGTCAGTATAAGCCTAATTATATACAACAGACTATGAATCGTGCACAGTAGGAGCTGGGTATTCATTTCCTATCCCTCTGTCACTAAGCTACTGATGAAGCCCTTAGTGTTCAGATATGACTAATGGGATTGTTCTTGTTCTGGTTTGATTTGAATTTCTACCTTGATTATTATGTAAGAACTTTAATCACGGGGTGAACAATGGCATGAACAGTGCCCTTTTATAAATGCTGTAACTGGCATTCATTCTCACACTCTTTTCTTTTTTGAATAGTTGTTCATGTTTTTTGCCAATTTTTCACTTCAGTTATAAGAACATTTTATCTATCAGTGCGCAATTTAATAATTTATCTAAAGAAAATTACTTGAAGAAAATTAGTCTTATTTACTTGTCATATGTGTTAGAGATATGTTTCTCTGTGCTAGAGATATTTTTCCTACCCTGTCAATGATTTATTGGCTGCATATATCATATCTGGGGGGGGCATAACATAGTTCTGTATTAGTTTTAGGAAAGTGTTCTCACTACAAGAGAAAAAATAAATTATTTTGTATGCAAATCTTTTACTTTGTTTTCTATTGTTTTCCACTGATTTATTATTCTACTATTTCCCAATTCCAAATTGTTTTAATATTTATAACTTTATAATGTATGTTTTAATATATAAAAATAATATATTTTAGTGTATAACTACCTTTGTTATCCTTTTCCAGCTTTTTCCTGTCTTGTATATTTACTTTTTTCTTAAAAAAATACATATGCTATACCATTTTATAGAAAAATGAGAAGTACAGGTTAAGTATAAAAATAAAAAAAAAATTTTTAATGAATATTAACACTATCCAAAGGTTACTGATACTAGTTTCTTGGAATATGTCATTTCAATCTTTTCCTATGTATAAACATAAACACACATCTTTTTTCCAACAAAATTCAGGTCATGCTGTGGTAACAAATGTATTATCTTCAATCTGTATACCCATTGCCTGATTAGCAAGCTCATTGCCTAATATTCTGTTTTATTTAACCATTCCTCTTTGTTGAGCATGCAAGTTATTTTACATTTTTCATTCAAGCTACTTATGCTTATTTCTGCCTGTCTGTGAATGAATCCTTTGCACATCTGTCTAGCAAGTTGACTAACATCTGGTCTAAGAGACTCCTTGGCACCTTGGGGTTGGGTTTGTGATGTCCACATCAGCTCATTAATATCTACTCAAAGACTCCTCCCTCCTTGAAAGAGCCACTCAGATTTGCTCCGGGTGTAAAGGAAACACTCACTGTGGAGGATATTGCACTGTGGTTAAGAGCATGAGCTGTTAAATCAGACAGAACCATGTGAATTTGGAGAAGTTGCTTAAACTCTGAGTCTGCTTCCTCATCTGTAAAATACAGATATCAATAGCTGCTCAGAGGATGACAGTGGGGATTAAATGCAATTAGACTTGTGAAGTCCTTAGCATTATGCCCAGCATACAGTAAGATGTTCAACAAGTGACAAGTATGCAAACATTGTGCCCCTTCTGACTACTTGACCACAGCTGCCCTCCCTTGACCTTTTGAATTCTGCTGCTTGGCAGTCTGGAGATGTAGCCTCTGAGGATGGAGTCATATCTTTAGGAGACTTGTGACGTAAGATATGGCTCCAGAACAAGGGGCATTTGCATCCCCCAAGCATCTCAGAATCTGCAGAAAGTCAGGGCCCACTCAAGACCTATTCAACCATAGCCCGCATTTTAAAAAGATTCCCAGGTGATCTGCACACGTAATAAAGATTATGAAGATATTGGTCCAGGTATCCAGGGAGCTGGTGGTGCTGTGTAGTGGGGGTGGGGTGGGGACACAGGAGCATATGGCATCTCTAGTCTTGAATTTTCTAGTCTGCAATTTGTTTTCTTTTGGTCTCAGATCCATCACTCAGTAGCAAGGTGCTCTTCACAAAGCTCTGATGACCTTTACCACTGTAATGTTGTGGAACACACTTCATCTTCAGATTTAAAGAGACCCGAGTTTCAATTCCAACTGTGTTATTTAGAGGACTTCTTATTAGCCAGAAAACCTTGAGATAAGTCATTTCAGCTTTCTGAGCTTAGTTTCCTCATCTGTAAAATGTGAGTGATACACCTTTCTTGGGATGTGTTTAGAGATAACCAGTGACAAAGTATTTAGAAAACTTGGTACCTCATTGGGATATAAAACATATTTTGACTCCAAAAACCCGAGTTTGGATCGCAACTCCAGAAGCCACTTAACCAGTCACTTCCTCTCCTTGGACTTAAGTTTCATCACCTGTAAAATAGATGTTTAGATTAAATAACCCCTTAGGTTTCTCTCTGCTTTGAAACTTGATAACTCTAAGGTATCAATATATTGCTGTACACATATTTGAATCCTAATGATAACTCATGGTTAGGAAAGAGACTCTCACCACCCTGACAAATCAGCTAAACTGCCTTTCAATAGGGAGATATGTAAAGAGGGTAAATTTTCTATGTATCAATGCATGGTTCCAACTGGTACAAATGAGAGACTCAAGGGAAGTGCTGACAGTTATTAAATGGAATTTCCATACCATAAGGACATTTACCTAGATGGTTATATGGTGGGTACTGAGCTCTCCCACGCTGGATTTTGAACCTCAGGAGTGTTTGGAGCACCTATCTGAAACTGGAAGTTCTCTGATTTAAATTAGAAAACTGTCAAGATCACCTTAATAGAAGATGCTTGATTGGGGGAAGAGAAATGAAAACCTGATTCTCACAAGGGAATCTTAATAAATGATAGACAATTAAAGTAACTGGAAGTATCCTAAGCAATCCTTCCACCCAGTCTTTTTTTTTTTTTTTCCTTGAAGAGAATACAAGATCAGGAAAGTCAAAACACACTAGAGCTAGCAGTCTGTATCACTGAGACAGAGCACTAATTCACGCATTATTTATAATCCATTTGTGCATTCATTCTTTAATTCACCAAACTTGATTTGGGCACTACTATAGATAGACACTGTTTGGGGGATGGAGGGTCAGAGTGGAAGTAAGTTAGACAGTTATAATGTGTTCTAAGAGATGAGATAGATACTCAGATAACTCTAATGCAAGATAAAAACTATCATCGGGGGGAATGATGAAATGCTCTGAACATATAGGGAACAGAGAGATTACTTCTGGAGACTGGTACACATTAGACATGACTCCTTAGCAGATGTAGCATTTAGTCTGGGCCTTGAATGATTGGATTTTATCCATCAATTTGACAAATATTTGCTAGAAATCAGTTAACCACAATGTGTCACAGACGGTGGGTTCAGAGTTGCCTAGCTATGAGGGAGCTGTTTGTCAATTACTAATTTTCTGTGATTTGTTCTTCTTCCTCTTCCATTTACACCATCAGTTTGGGGAAGTTAAACTTGCAAATTTCTTGAGGGATTATCAAAATCAGTCATCGCTAAATGTTGGTTTCTCCAAGCGAGACAAACCTGCACTCATTCAACACATATCTATCAGCTATAAACTGTGTGCCAGACATGATGCTAAGGAGTCAGGAATACGATGATGAGCCCAGGCAGTGTGCTTGTTATGCAGCCTACAGCTGGCTGGAAAGACAAGAGATGGCGTCAGATGATCTCACAGATACACGTGAAATTGTAATTGATGAGTGTAGAGAAAGGAAGAATGCCTTTGTTGCTAAGGAACTTATCATAAAGGGAGCTGATCAAGAGGGGAGCCAGGGAAGGTCTTGCTGACATTTGAACTTTGACATGCTTGAAGTGTGAACAGGAGTTCATAGGGATGAGGGGGAAGGACCAGTGCTCTAGGTAGCCGCAATAGCCTGCACCTGAGCTACTTTCCAGAGGTGCTGGAGAGAGATCTGAAAGGAAAGTGAAGCAAACTGAAGCTAGATCCATAGGGAGGTGAATAATCATGCTGAAGCCCTAGCCATAGAATTCAGTCTTTCTCCTAAGAGTCGGGAGAAGCCACTGAAAATTTCAAGCAGGAAAGGGAACGGTCAAGTTTATACTTTAAAAAGATCCTCCAGTTTGCAAGCCCTGTTAAACTAGTTGAGTTTATATACGTTCTGGCTGTGACAATGAGAATAAAGGCAGTACTTTAGAGATAAGGGAGAGGCCTGTTAGAACTTAGTGTTGTAGTTCAGAAGAAAGGTTGTGTTTTTTCGACTAAGGTGGTGGTGAAGATGGACAGATTAGCTGGAGTTAAATCAATAATATGGTGGATAGAACATGGGAAATGAATTTGAGCATCCAGGATATGTCTGAGGTTCCTGCCTGCCAAGCATAATTGGATGGATGGAATATCTTTCACTGAAGTGAATCAACAGCTGCCCTTGTCTCAGGGCTGCGACAGACAGTTGTGTGAGTTGTACACTGCACAAGGCATCTGGCTGAGTAGGAAAGGCAGGCAATGGAAGTCAGTGTATACTCTGAACTTTAAGCTGCACATCCCGATTCAGGGCTATGTCGACTCAGTTTGGAGAAGGATTTTCTTAAAATTTGCAAAAAGGAGCCATTCATTTGGCAACACTAAGAATAACTAGACCTTTAAACTCAGTGTTGCAGGCATTCAGGCAAACCTGGCTGAGATGCCATAAGTTGGGGGGGCATGGGGGGTGAGTTAGAGGTGGTAAAGCCAGGAGTAGAGTACCTGGATGGTGGGAGAAGGGACTGGGGAAGTTGATGAGAAAATGAGAGGCTGCAAGGAACACCAGGCTCCATTTGTTTATTCTGCAGGGCCTGTCTCTGGCCTTTCCTGGACTCCTGACCCACAGGGAGGGATCCTGCCTGTGGCTCACCCTTCCTGTTATTTTGACTCTTTTGTTGGATGCCTTTGATGAAAGTAGATATGAAAATCCAGACTCCCAGAGAGCAGAAGCAGTTTAAGAACCATCTAGCTCTACTGTCTCAGTCTAGAGCTGAGAATGCTAAAGTCCTGGAGGATGGCATGCTTCGTCCCATGGGACCATGCTGGGACTAGATCCTCACTTTCCTTACTCACCACATCTTGCTGATCGTCCCTCTAACACAAAGAATACATTTGAATCAGTTCTAATGAGGTGAATGAAACTGGAGCCTATTATACAGAGTGAAGTAAGCCAGAAAGAAAAACATCAATACAGTATACTAACGCATATATATGGAATTTAGAAAGATGGTAATGATAACTTGGTATGCGAGACAGCAAAAGAGACACAGATGTATAGAACAGTATTTTGGACTCTGTGGGAGAGAGAGAGGGTGGGATGATTTGGGAGAATGGCATTGAAACATGTATAATATCATATAAGAAATGAATCGCCAGTCCAGGTTCGATGTATGATACAGGATGCTTTGGGCTGGTGCACTGGGATGACCCAGAGGGATGGTACGGGGAGGGAGGTGGGAGGGGGGTTCAGGATGGGGAACATGTGTACACCCGTGGCAGATTCATGTTGATGTACGCCAAAACCAATACAATATTGTAAAGTAATTAGCCTCCAATTAAAATAAATAAATTTATATATTAAAAAAAAGAAATAAGCTGAGCTCTTGCAGGCAGCAAGGCACAGCTACAAGCACAGGTACTAGGCAGTGTCAACCTAGATTTGGGGCCCCACTAGCCATTTCTCTGCTGTGTGATCTTGGGCAAGTTACTTAATCTCTCTGAGCTTTACTTTCTCTACCCGTAAGATGGAGATAAAACATTCACTTTGAAGAGGTTTGTGAGAATTAACATAAAGCCTCTGGGACAGTATGCACAAGCCATGGTCCAGACACCATTCTCCACTTCTGGTATCTTCTCTAGCCCTTGTCTCCTCACCTACCCCTTCTCTGTACCTGAGAGCCTGACAGGGATTTGCAGAAAATGTATTTCTTTGTAAGGTCTTTGTACAGCTGTACATAAATTCAGCATATCAGATAAACACAGTATTGAGAAATGACTCTACATTTCCACCTAACCTTGATTTGCAGATTCATATCCTTAAAATGCAAAGGGCAGTTAAACTCTGGCTTCCTAAACCAGCCTTCTCCTTCCCTCTCCCACCCCCTGCCACCCCATGATAAGTCTGCATGGATTTCAGGAAGCTTCATGTGAAAAGAACACCTTGAAACCTGAAACAAAAGGAACTGGAAGGCTTCTGCAGGAAGTATAATATAAAAGCTAGCTTTGCAGAAGGTAAAGGGTGGGAGTTCAAAAAGAATAAGTAATCACCAGGAGGGTTTTGTTTTTTCTTTCAAAATGATTCTTGATGGCACATAGTACTTTCATTGGTTCCCTGACTTTGAGAGGCTGACAAATAGCAGTCTTATTTTGAAAATCTATTGTTACTCTTGAGGTTTTGTGCAGAGTGGAAAGGATTGTTTTGAACAATTTCTCATGGACAAGTGGAAGCTGTACTCTTGCTACAAATGATTCATCCGGGAGAAATGATATATAAACAAGACTGCCTGCTTGGAAAGCAGACGGGAGGGCGCAGTATTTTAGAAGGATTTTTCACTTTCATGCCAGCTAACGATCAAAGCTAGCTCTTAAAATAGCAGGGGTGCTGTGGAATGGAGACTTCAGAAAGTTTTTTTTTTTTAATCTTACATCTCATAGTTAATATCAAAGAAAATAGTTCTTAAATCTCTGACTAAGACCGTTTATTCTCACATGGTGATCATGTATCAATAGGTTGATTCAGTCCTTTTTTAAAAAAAAACTCTTTTGTACTGGAATATAGAGCTGACTGGGGCTTCCTAGGTGGTGTTAGTGGTGAAGGACCCACCAGCCAGTGCAGGAGACTGAAGAGACGCAGATTCGATTCCTGGGTCGGGAAGATCTCCTGGAGGAGGGCAGGATAACCCACTCCAGTATTCTTGCCTGGAGAATCCCATGGACAGATAAGTCTTGGGAGTGGGGGTACAGTCCATAGGGTCGCAAAGAGTCAGAATTAGCATATACGCATTGCAAATAGCTAACATTTACTGGACACATGCATTTAATGGCCAGAATATGAGCAAAGCTCTTTTGTAAAGTGCTCACTATTATCCCCGGAGAAGGCAATGGCAACCCACTCCAGTACTCTTGCCTGGAAAATCCCATAGGTGGAGGAGCCTGGTAGGCTGCAGTCCATGGGGTCGCTGGGAGTTGGACATGACTGAGTGACTTCACTTTCACTTTTCCTTTCACGAATTGGAGAAGGAAATGGCAACCCACTCCAGTGTTCTTGCCTGGAGAATGCCAGGGACGGGGGAGCCTGGTGGGCTGCCGTCTATGGGGTTGCACAGAGTCGGATACGACTGAAGTGACTTAGCAGCAGCAGCAGCACTATTCCCATGCGTTGAGTATTATTATTTTGGCATAGACTGATAGGTGTCTACCCAGTGCTCATTCATCCATTCACAAACGTTCAAGACTGTATTTCCCAGACTTCCTCACAATTAGAAGCAGACAATGAAATACACATGGAAATTGCTAGGTGAGCTTCTGAGAAAGCTCTTTAAAGCTGGTAGGATGCCTTTTATTGCCCTGATAGTTTCCTCTGTCTTGGCAGGAATGGGGACTTGATAGCTGGAGGGCACCTTATTGCCATGAAGTGACTTCAGGATGGAAAGTGAAAGTGAAGTCGCTCAGTCGTGACTCTTTGCGACCCGGTGGACTGTAACCAACCAGGCTCCTCTGTCCATGGGATTCTCCAGGCAAGAATACTGGAGTGGGTTGGCATTTCTTTTTCCAGGAGATCTTCCTGATCCAGGGATTGAACCCGTGTCTCCCGCCTTGCAGGCAAACGCTTTAACCTCTGAGCCACCGGGGAGGAGGCCATGCGCAAATAGGAGGGGAGCATAGAGGAAGCCATGCTTCTGAAGACTGAGAGCTGCCGCCTCGTCTCTCTTCTCTTTTTGTGCAATAGAGGAAATAGATGTCTAGCATTTTTAAAGTCACTGTTACTTGGCTGTTCTGTTTTACTCAATAGGACCTAATCCTGGTTGATTTAATTATCTTACCAATTATCTCATGAGGCAGACACAGATGGTACTCTCCAAGTATCTCTATGCTCCTCTACCTTTTTGTTTACCTGGCAGTTGGGTTGGATGTATCTAATTTTGGCCAATGGGCTCTGAGCAGAAATGACATGTGTCACTTAAGAGCCAGTGTGTCCTCTCCTGCTCTCTCTTCCCTATCACAGCGTCATTGGAAGCCACACAATGAAGTGGGGTGGTAGTGTCATAAGATAGAAAAAAATTGGGATCCCTGAGTCACTAGAAGTAGAAGAGTTTCCATTAACCTGCCTTTTGTGAGACTTTGGGTGAATGAGAGATTTACTTTTGTTTTGCGAAGTCAGTGAGACTTCAGAGTTTGTTATTACACTGTAGGCTAAACTATCCTGACTAATGTACTCTATTTTATAAATGAAAAAACTGAATCTTTCAGCATTTAGTAACTTACCCTCATCAAAGGGGCTACTTAGTGACCAAGTCTATCCGACTCACAATAGCCAAATTCTGCGGTCCCGTATCTGGTGCTGGCCACCGTGGTATTTCTCATCCTGTTGGCTTCCTGTCGTTTTCAGGTTGTTCCTCCCATCTCTCTGCATCTCTCTTTGGCCTAGACAAACTACAATCTGCATGTCCAAGTCTTAAGCTATGACATTAAATCATAGAATTACGCCTCATATTGTAATTCTGTCTTGGAATTTGAGTCTTGGCTGGTTGAGTTGGCCAATACTGAAAATGGGCGCTTAGCATCTGGCTTCTATTTGGTCTTTGGCTAAAACAAAACAAAACAAAAAAAACCCTCAAAATTAATTTTCATCACTGAGTTTGTAGTATTTTCTATTTTATTCCCTGTGCGCAATAAAGAGAAAAAAGTGAGATGTGGCTATATCAGTGTAACTGAATCACTCAACTTGGTGGGTTGGAACAACTTGCTCATAAGAAAAACTCGTGTATTCAACAGATGTTATGTTGCAGAGGCCCTGATAGGTTCTGGAAATTCAAGGTGAATTTTTTACAACAGCCCTTGCTTTAAAGCAGTACACAAGCTAATGACCTGTACAAATAAATAAGAGGCAAAAATAGTGTGATAAGCCCACAGGGAATCAGGGTGTATCAACACTCTGATGACACAAATGAGAAAGTTGTCTTGTCCACCTAGAATGGTCTGGATTCCCACATGAATGGGTTAGTGCCACGGCTGGAAGAATTTTTCAGAGATTGCTGAATAGTGAATGTTGTGTTAAGTGGTTTCCATAAATCAACTCTCCACACCCCCTTCCCCAACCACACTTTACAACTATTACATCTATTCCAAGGATGAGTAAACTGTTGTTCAGTAAAGGAAAGAGCCTTGCCTAAGGTCACACAAGTAGGATTTTTAACTCATTTTTGTCCAACTCCAGAACTTTTCCCCCCAGTATACCAATCTGATCTCTCTAATAAGACAGATGAGTTTATTTATACAACCTCTGCTGTCTAATCCAATGAATTCCCTGAGCCAAGCCCTCCGCAGCTCCATAGCAGCTTGGGCTTCTTAGAAATTCGGTGCTCATCCTCAAGGGCTCGCTACCTGCTGAGCCTTCTTATTGATTTTGAAATAAGAGCTGCCCTGTAAACAATATCTGCTGCTTACTTCCTGGACTCCGGCTGGTGGGGTAAGAACATTTTCAGTGCACATGCTTCCCTATTCTGTAAAACTGTGTTTATGCTTGGTCCCTCTGAAGGCAAATGATACCTGTACTTTTGTCTCAGCCAAATTTGTTGCCTGGGCTTTTTCTAATCCTTTACACCCTGAGGAGAGCACTGCGCGTGCCCTTTGGCGCCATCTACTGGCACTGTTGGGAGTCTGACGGCTTCTCCCGGAGAGGAGTTGTGATATATTCAGTAACTAATTCAATGAATCTTGCTACTGCATTCAGTTCGGTTCAGTCGCTCAGTCGTGTCCGACTCTTTGCGAACCCATGAATTGCAGCACGCCAGGCCTCCCTGTCCATCACCAACTCCCGGAGTTCACTCAAACTCATGTCCATCGAGTCGGTGATGCCATCCAGCCATCTCATCCTCTGTCGGCCCCTTTTCCTCCTGCCCCCAATCCCTCCCAGCATCAGAGTCTTTTCCAAATGAGTCAACTCTTCGCACGAGGTGGCCAAAGTACTGGAGTTTCAGCTTTAGCATCATTCCTTCCAAAGAAATCCCAGGACTGATCTCCTTCAAAATGGACTGGTTGGATCTCCTTGCAGTCCAAGGGACTCTAAGAGTCTTCTCCAACACCACAGTTCAAAAGCATCAATTCTTCGGCTCTCAGCTTTCTTCACAGTCCAACTCTCACATCCATACATGACCACTGGAAAAACCATAGCCTTGACTAGATGGACCTTTGTTGGCAAAGTAATGTCTCTGCTTTTTAATATTAGCAGATTCTTTTTTCCTACACAGACTAGATGGTGACCAATTAGTAAAGAGAGCAGATATCAAATACATTGTTGTTATTCAGTGGCTGAGTCATGTCCGACTCTTTGCAACTCCATGGAGGCAGCACCCCAGGCTTCCCTGTCCTTCACTGTCTCCTGGAGTTTGCTCAAACTCACGTCCGTTGAGTCGGTGATGCCATCCAACCATCTCATCCTCTGTCACCCCCTTCTCCTCCTGCCCTCAATCTTTCCAAGCATTGGGGTCTTTTCTAATAAGCTGGCTCTTCACATTAGGTGGCCAAAGTACTGGAGTTTCAGCTTCAGCATCAGTCCTGGCAATGACTGTTCAGGGTTGATTTCCTTTAGGATGGACTGTTGGATTTCCTTGCTGTCCAAGGGACTCTGGAGCGTCTTCTGCAGCACCGCAGTTCGAAAGTATCAATTCTTCAGCACTCAGCCGTCTTTAGGGTCCAACTGTCACATCCATGACCTAGTACTGGACTTAGTAGTCTAGTCAAACCATAGCTTTGGCTAGACGAACCTTTGTTGCAAAGTGATATCTCTGCTTTTTAATATGCTGCCTAGCTTCATCATAGCTTTTCTTCCAAGGAGCAACCATCTTTTAATTTCATGGCTGCAGTCACTGTCTGTAGTGATGTCAAATACATTATCTTACTTTAAAGAGACTAGAGTCTCCTCTCTCTCTCTTTTCCCACTCCACCAGTTGTGACATTCTGTCATCTTCAATTCTCTCTCCCTTTAAAAATATTTATTTTCTTACTATATAGAGATCAGGGCATGGGGCACACAGCCACACACCTGAGCAAACAGAGGGGCTAACTGATTTGCCGGTGTAATGGAAAACATTGTTTTTCAGCTCATTACTGTGATTCCACCATGGGCACCAAATCCCATTTAAGATCCACCCGGGAAGTCTTCAAAGGGACACTGTTCCAGGTCTGTACCTGGCAAACATGCCGACTCTCAGAGTCTTTGCAAAGGAATAACCCATGTTTGGAGACCCAGGCCTGTCAGATCAAAACCAGACCTGGCCTCCAGACCTTCAGACAAGTCACAACAGTGAACTCAACTCATCCATTTTCAAAATGCGGCCTGTTCTCTTTACAGAATGGAGCAGAGCCTCTCAGATTGGCTCTGGCTGCTATATTTGATATATTAGGGAGAATCCTGACTCCTTCCAGATTTCTGCCGGTCTGTTTTAAATCCAAATAGCTTGGCTGAGTGTGGTTTTTAGTTATTTTTTCATTTGAAATGGAATTCAAAACAGCAGGGGCATAAAGCCCAGATACGAATGGGAAAGAAAATAAAAGGGTCCCTGGAGTTTCCCCTTCACCTTCCACATTAAGGAAAAGGAATATCATTGTAAACCAACTTTCTGTCAAAGTACCATGCAGGGAGGGTGATATTGCTGAGCTGTTGGAATTTTACAATATTTCTAATGCTTTTGGTTTTCTTTAGAGGTGGTTTGATGGAGGGATCAGGGGCTCAGCTTTGGAGCCAAATCCTGCTCCTGCCTCTTACAGTCCCAGGGCCTTGGCCATTTTCTGTAGCCACTCGGTCTCATTTCCTCCCCTGGGAACACACTTGCCATAGGTACCTGAGAGGGCTGTTGTGAGGTTGAAACGAGGTAATACAGAAGGCATTTACCACGGGCCTGGGCACATCACAAGAGCTTCATAAACAGCTAATGTTATGGTCAGTCTCTCATAACCAGAAATCGGAGCTTCTGCCCTGAGAATGAAGAGTGTGACTTTCAGACAAAGACTGGGAAGAGGTTTGTTCTAAATTTTAAATAGTTACATCACTTGCTTTCTAAGGATAAAACAAAGATAGTTCACTAAACTCCTGATACATCTTTATAATATCAACAGAGAAGTCATGAATATTAGTTGACTTGATTGAAATAAAGACATAGTCATCAACACCCAAGAAAAAGTATAAGAAACCCTTCCTGGAAAAATCATATAATTAACTTATGTCCATGTTTACTAAATGATTAGCCTCTGTTTTGTAAACCACAGAAGTCACAATTCTCAAATCATTACATCAGAGGAATGACAATCTTTCTGTATGCCTGTAATCTGTATTTTGATCAAGGATCACAGAATGGATTGTAAAAGGCTTTATTTAGACTATATGAAATTAGTATATGTTAATTAATAAAACTCAATAGTAAAAAAAAAAAACCCTGGGTCCTCTCTTCTCACTGTCATCTAGCCTTTCAGATTGAGACTTGGAGTTTGGGCGCCATATTTGGACATGCCATGCTCACTTCAGCCCTTCTGGATCAACCTGCCCCATGACCACCTCCTCCACTCATCCCCTCCCCCTCAGGGAATGGTATATTCCAAACAAATTGGTCTTCTTGTTACTTCTTTTTTAAAATTAAAAAAATAATAACTTTATTTATTTTTGGCTGTGGGAGTCTCTGTTGCTGCCTGGGTTCTGCTCTAGTTGCAGTGTGCAGGCTTTTTCTTCTGGCAGCTTCTCTTTTGCTGAGCACGGGCTCTAGGGCATGTGGGCTTCAGTACTTGCGGTTCCCAGGCTCCAGAGCACAGGCTCAATAGTTGTGGCTCACAGGCTTAGTTGCTCCAAGGCATGTGGAATCTTCCCAGATCAGGGATCAAACCTGTGTCTCCTGTATTGGCAGGCAGATTCTTTACCACTGAGCCTCCAGGGGAGCCCCTTCTTGTTACTTCTAACATATGCTCTAGCCTAAGACAGCAGTGCTCTCCCCACTTACCCCATGCGCCTGACTAATTCCTTCAGGTCTCAGTTTAAATAAAAGTCACTTCCTCCAGGAGGCCTCCCTGATTTGCTGGACTGAGGCCAGGCCCTCCTCATCCCTCAGTGAAGGCTAGGGTTGTGGCTTTCCAGTCTCTGCAGACACTGCTACTGCTGCTGCTGCTAAGTCGCTTCAGTCGTGTCTGACTCTGTGTGACCCCATAGATGGCAGCCCACCAGGCTCCCTGTCCCTGGGATTCTCCAGGCAAGAACACTGGAGTGGGTTGCCATTTCCTTCTCCAATGCATGAAAGTGAAAAGTCAAAGTGAAGTCGCTCAGTTGTGTCTGACTCTTAGAGACCCCTTGGACTGCAGACACTGCTGTACACATTTTCTGCAGCACTCTGTAAAGATCTGGGCTGGATAAAGTAATTGTGATAATATCTTTGATAATTTGTTTGGTGTCTCTCTCTCTCTTTTTTTACCTAATAATATGTGGGTAGGAACTTACTCCATTTTGTCTGTGAATAGTTGATACTTACCTTAGTCCCCAATGTCCCATCTCCCTGGAGTACTATCTCCCCATTTTCCTGTCAAACGCCTACTTATCTCTTTTAAGATACAACTCTAAATCAGCTCCTCAGTGAAGCCATTGCTGAATTCCCTTAGGTTGGGTTCTTATTCCCAAAGTACCCTATATTTACCTCTGTCATGACAACTATGCATTGAAGCCACCTGACTTTGATAGCAGGATCCAGGGTTTACATAAATTCTCACCTGCAGTGCTTAGCAGGTGCCTGGACAGAGGAGATGAATGAATTCAATAAATACGGGGTGAATGAATAGAGCACGTGACCTTCTGAGAGCGTGACAATCATTAAGTCTCATAATACTATCCTCAGGTGGAAAGATTTTAAGACTATTTATGTCAAGAACTGGTTACTATATTACCTCCCACCAACGTTTTAAGCCACACAGGAGATACTCATCAACCTCTCGGCATTTCCTACTTGCAACACTGGATTTATCATTCACTTATGTTTATAGTCAGTTCTCAGGATTTTCAAAGACCCTTCTCACATTCTGGTTCTTGGGAGTAAAGATCTTTGATTTGTTGTAGGGAGGAAAAAGTATATTTCATTTTCTATTGGATTCTCCTTTTTCAGGGTTCGGTCATGATGATAATTGATCTCAGACTTTTTTCTACTTCTACTACCTTAACAATTGAATTGTGCAAATCCTGGTGTAGAAACTGATACTGATACAGTTCAATGGGCAGGGTAAGTAGAGAAAAACACAGACCAGAAGTAGACGTACTTGGAGGGCTTCTTGATGTTTCTAAATCTTGCTTGGAGGATATTCAATTCTCTCTTTTAACTGGCCTATGTCAAGTTTTTACAGTGAATATCATAAGCACAACTAAGATTAATAATTTTTTCACAGGATCTTTTTATGTGTTTATATCATTGAATACATCCCTCCTGAGCATTTTTCATCCAAGGAAGCATGTTCTTGATTTATGTCTGGGCTCACCGATTCATTAAAAGAGGTAAAACTGTGGATCGTTGAGTGCCAACCTGATTTTGGAAGTGAAGTAGATGCCCCTTCATCCTGGTATGGGTTTGATAATAATAACAACAGATAATAATCATCTGTTTGACCTCCAGCACCTACTCCTTTGTAGGTTCTGATTGTCCTTTGAAGATCTTCTCCCTTATTCTCTTCTCTGGCCACGTGGTTTAATGGAACTCCCAACAATACTTTGGTTTTAGAGGTGGGCAACTGACCTACACATCTCAGCCAACCTAGTGTTATGGACAGTATGTCCTGTATCTGATTGGTCCAGGGATGGATATGAGGCCCAGTCAGATCAATGAAACACCATCCTGGGAGGACAAGAGGAACTGCTACCTTTATCTCACTTATTCCCATGGGCAGAGAGTGGGAGCAGCGGGACACTATCACGTGGAGACTGAGGATGAAGCTAACTCTTCTCCCAGCAAGCTGAGAGAGGAGATGGCTGAGATGACCCCACACAGCCCTTCTGGCTACTTTGCTGTGAGGTCATGGCCCTTCCCTGCATGCCACCAATCGCTTCTTCCTTTTCTGGTCCAGAGCCATCCTCAGAGGCTCATTTGACAGCTCTCAGGGCAACCCAGGCTGAGAGGCACCCTGCCTGGATAAGGCATTTCACGGCTCGGGCATTCATGTGCAGCTGGCTGTTTGAAATCCTGCCTCTTCTGACTTCACTTCCTGAATGTGCTGACAGGCCTCTGAGCCAAGCCAAACAGGTTCCCAACGCCGTGCCTGCAGAGTATTCCCCTGTGAGTGCAGCTGGGGAAACAAAACTTTTCTCCAGCCCGCAGAGAGGACCTGCCAGCCCTTATACGACCAAGAAGCAGGTCCTGGGAGACCTCGTTGAATCTTAATGGAAAATGTTTTCATTTCAGTCATGGTGGTGTGTGTGTGTGTGTGTGTGTGTGTGTGTGTGTGTGTGTATGCATCTGCACTGGCTTGGGCAGGGAGGTGGGATTCCTGATCATTTCTTCTTAACAAATCTACAGTGGAAAAAATGACAAATTATTGCTTGCCTGTTCTATATGGGGCATCTGAACCTTCCAGGATATATCTGAGCCTTTCGGCAACCTTCTGGGGTAGCCATGGCTGGCCTCATTTTCCCAAAAGAAGGACTTAGCAACATTAAAGAAATTGATCTGCACCTCCCCGCTTTGAGCTTCCAGGCTGAACCCCTGGATACCTGACTCCAAAATCCCTGTGTCGCCACCAAGTCCTAAAACTCCACTTCTCTCTTCCAGCCTGTAACATCTCGACTCTTCATGTGGTCAGAAGGGTAGCAAGGAACTATGGAAAGGGCAGAGTCTCTGGTGTGTTCCCACTTCTGTAGTCTTGCAAGTTAGTTTTCTTCTCTGCATCTCAGTTTCCTCATTTGCAGTATGCAGTGATAGCAATGCCTATGGCAGGGAGGCTGTGAGGTTCCACTGAGATATAAATTCATGTGGCAGTACTACTCGAGGGCAAGGTCATAGGTGAGCAAAGCAAGCTCTCTGGAATTAAAAAGAACCTGGATTCACTTCACACTTCCCCAAGTTACTTATTTTTTGAACCTGAATAAGATAGAAACCTCCATTTTCTCATGTATTACAATAAAACCCTAACACTTACCTTGTAAATCCTAGTACAGTGTCTGCTACATAATAGAAATTTAGTAACTGGTATGTATATTGAATATTTTACAGGTTTTTTAAATTTAACTATATGTGTGGCAGACACTGTTGTTTCCTACTGGAGCGGTTAGGAAAGTCTAGGTAATGCTACAATAACAAGATGTCCTCAAATCTTTGTGTCTTAATACAACAAAAGTTTAAACCTTGCGCCTGTTAAATGTCTACTGTAGATGCTGGGCATGGGGAGGGACTCTAATCTGCATCAATGTCATTTAAGGACCAGGTTAATAGATGTTCCGTCTCTGTGCTTCCACAGTTGCCAAGGTTGGGAAAAGGAAATGTGGCAAATCTCACACTTCCTCTTAAAGAAGTCAGGATGTCACCACTGCTGGTATTTCATTGGCTGACAAAGTCACAAGGCCTCTTACTCAACATCCAAAAGGTAGAAGATAGGGAAGTACTACCCTACCTTGTACCCAAGAGGAAAACCAGAAATATCTGGTGGAGAGCACTAATGACTATCTACCAGTCCAAAAGCCATCCTCCAACTCAGTTATTTCTTACTATCAGAGCCTTTATTTTTACTTATTTGTTAAAAAATTATTATTTATCTGGCTGCATCAGGTCTTAGCTTCAGCACGCGGGATCTTTCCTTGTGGAATGCGGGCTTAGTTGTTACAGTACATGGAGCTTGTCCCAAGTCATGTGGGATCTTAGTTCCCGACCAGGGATCAAGCCCCTATCCCTTGCACTAGAAGGCGGATTCTTAATCACTGGACTACCAGGGAAGTCCCTGTTGATGCCGTCTTGAGTCCACACAAGGAGCATCTCTCACACCCTGGATGTGAAAGGAAAAGATGAAAGCCCATGATGATGTTGCTGAGCTGCTATATTCGCCTGGGACCTTGTTTAAATTGTGCCTTCTGTTACTGGCCTGTGTAAGCATCCTAACTGGTAGCGTGATTGATTATATAATGGTCCAGGTACCTGCTTATCTTTTTTCAAGATTTGCCATAAGGTCAGGATGTTCCTCCCTACAAGCATGAATACAGGATGAATCAAATACACCCTGGAAGAGATCTGCTGTCAGCAGAAGCTAATGGACAGAAAGTCCCAAGGAGGCCTGGGAAACACCCAGGTTCTGTCCAAGTAGCTAGTGAATATTTATAGCCCAAGAAGGCAGTAACTCAATGATCTGGTAACCCAGTTTTTTGAAGGAATGATGAAGCAACCATCAGGCAATGTCTTTTAGTGGATGTACATGAAGGAAGTTTGTATAGCAAGAAACTGTCAGGGCTTCTCAGCACTAGTATCCTGGTCCCTCCAGAGTGAAGGGGTTTGCATCAGGGCAAGGAGAGTTCATTAGACATTACTAGCATGGATGAAATATCCCAGGAGACTATCTGATTACCTTTGCTCAGATGCTGTGCACATCAAAGAACCTTCTGATGACTAATTCAGTTCCTCAGGGTCCTTACTGTAGAATCAAGGTGTCCCAGGATCACCAGGGCATCTGGTTTGTGGAACAATAGAGGAGAACGATATGGTTCTTGATGGCTGGGGACCTAATCATGGCCCCATCAGTCACTGGATGAGGAGTCTCAACAGAAACTCTTAAAACTCACTGGGAACCTCAGCTTACAGTTACTAACAATGATGCATACAGGGTAGTGGTGAAAATAAAGTGAAACTGACGGGGTGAAAGCACATTGGAGAGGACAAAAGTATAAACTGGTCAGCACCAATCTCAGTGCTCACTCCCCTCCTCTGCTCACCTGAATCCAAGATGATAGGCCTTCCCGTCACACTTAGGGCACCCTAGAGTTTTCCCCAGGCTTCCCCTCATGCTGACCCTTCCTCTGGAATTCCTTACCCTCTCTTTTCTATTCTTGACATGTTGAACTCTTAAATCATCTCAGTTCAGTTCAGTTGCTCAGTTGTGTCTGACTTTTTGCGACCTCATGGACTATAGCACGCCAGGCCTCCCTGTTCATCACCAACTCCCAGAGCTTACTCAAACTTATGTCCATTGATTCAGTGATACCATCCAACCATCTCATCCTCTGTCATCCCCTTCTCCTCATGCCTTCAGTCTTTCCCAGCATCAGGGTCTTTTCAGATGAGACAGCTCTTTACATGAGGTTGCCAAAGAATTGGAGTTTCAGCTTCAACATCAGTCCTTCCAATGAATATTCAGGACCAATTTCCTTTAGGATGGACTGGTTGGATCTCTTTGCAGTCCAAGGGACTCTCAAGAATCTACTCTAACCCCAAAGTTCAAAAGTATAAATTCTTTGGCACTCAGCTTTCTTTCAGTTCAGTTCAGTTCAGTTGCTCAGTCATGTCTGACTCTTTGAAAACCCATGAATCGCAGCACGCCAGGCCTCCCTGTCCATCACCAACTCCCAGAGTTCACTCAGACTCACATCCATCGAGTCAGTGATGCCATCCAGCCATCTCATCCTCTGTCGTCTCAATTCGAGTATTTCTCCATAAAGACTAGGATAACAACCGAATTCTTGGCATGGAACAGATAGTACTTCACAAATGAAACCTTAAACTTTTCTGCTTCTTCTCCTTCATTTTTCTTCTCACATCTTTATTTCCAGCCTCTCCAAGCAGCTTACAAGTCCCCCATCACATGTTTTCTGATGCCTTGTGCCTTTGCATACAGGTTCCTCCTCCACCCTTTTCTGCCTGCTGAGTTCCACCAAGATGTCACTTCACCTGTGAAGTCTTTCCTGATAAAGACGCCTCCTCCTGTGTCTGGCACCTCTTTCTGCTTCATCTCTGTACTCCTCCCCACCAGACTGGGAGTTCCTAGAGAACAGGGTTTGTGTTGTAGGCCCAGGGCAATGCCCTTTTTGCGATGTCAAAAGTCTAAAACCAAATAACTAGAGCCAAATTCCAGAGTTAGGAAGGGATTGTTTCACCTTCTGTGGCTATCCCAGCTTCTAGCCGTCTTCCCTTCTTCTATAACATTCTACTTGATACATACAGAAGTAGGTGGTGGGAGCAAGGGGTGAGCAAGACTGAAAGACATTTTTTTCCTTCGATCAATCGATGTGCATCTTCTCTAATAATAAAGTTACATGGGGATTAGATATATTAGCATGTCTCCATCAAGTAAACCTTGAGTACTAATTTCTGGACCCCTGAAATACATTAACTTTGCAAACAGAAATTTCTTTCCATCATTACCAGCGAAATAGTTGGTTTTAATAAAGCTACATCTAGAACTATTTTTTGTGCCTGCCTAATGATCACATTTTATCCTTCCCCATCTCTACCTCCAAGCCTAATACTTCAAACAGGCCCATTTGATATAAGAAAATGCCCACTTGCATTAGCAGAGGATGGAAGGGACACTCTGTGTGGCTGGGGAAGAATGAATGTTGTTTAGTTGCTTAGTTGTGTCTAACTTTTTGTGATCCCATGGACTGTAGCCTGCCAGGCTTCTCTGTCCAAATTTCCCAGGCAAGATTACTGGAGTGGGTTGCCATTTCCTTTTCCAGAGGATCTTTCCAACCCAGTGAACAAACTTGCATCTCCTGCACTGGCAGGTAGATTCTTTACCACTGAGCTACCAGGGAAGCCAGGAAGAATGAAGGTGCTAACAGTTTAATTCTCGTCAGAGCACTCATTGAGAACTGGCCTTTAGTACCTGGTGATTGTCCAGAGTTGACTTTTCTGAGGGTCTTCAATCCATTTGGAATTGTACACTTGGAAATGGATGAAGTATATTGCACTAGAAGAAATTAACCTAGAATTATTTTGGAGCATTTAAGTTCAATTGTCTATGCTGTTAACACACATTTATTTTATGACCATCTATGCAACCAGAAACTGTACTAGGAGCCTGGGGTCCACAGATGAATAGGGTAGGTTCTGACCACGACACAGAGAGGTTCACAATGATAATCCTTTGATAAGTGCTATCAGAAGTTTTGATAAAATGTTAGGGATGCTCAATGGAGAATATTCATTCCACCTGAAGAGGGAGTTAGCACGAAAGGCATCACAGAGAAGGTGCCACTTTTGCAAAGCCTTAACAAATGGGTAGGATTCAGCAGTTGAGCCAGAAAGAAAAGTATTCCAGGCAGAGAAATGTGTACAAGAAGCATGAAGAGGTGAAAATGCATGAAATTCAAATTCACACACAGATATGTTTTTCACAGTGAATGTATAAACATTCAGCTTAGAAATTAACCTTTTTTGAGTCATGGAACTTTTTGAGAACTAAACAGAGCTAATGATCTCTCTCTCCCTAGGGGAGTGTGTGTGTGTGTGTGTGCACACGTACACACCCATACGCAAACACAATTTTGTAGGCATTTCACTGAGTTATGAGCCCTCTGCCCCAGTGGACACAAAGAGTTAAGAATTTCTGAAACATACATACGTAAAACAAAGTAAAAGAGGATTCATGGTTTCATGGACCACTGGTTTCATCTTCTCCAACTGTTAGTGTTACCCAAACAATAACTCATTGAGTGTCAAAATAACTGACTTTTTTTACCAGTGACTTTTGAGTGTCTGCAAGTATCTGATTTTCTGTCTCCAAAGTTTATAGATCATTGGTGAATTTCCTCTACCACAATTATTTTTTTCTGTCTCTTTTGTTAAGAGTTTCAGGGATATACATTCAAAGCCATAATTGAAACAAACAAGGGTAGCGATAGCTATGAGTTTCAGGCTTTTTTTATTTTAAACCTCAGAGTCTAAAGCAAACTGGGGAGTGGTGTGGCTTTTCTGTGCTGTTCTGTTGTCTGGGCTTAGTCTACCTTTGCAGGTAATTAATTCCCCAGCCTGCTTATTTTTTCTAGTTGGCTCTTGTTTAGCTTCTACAGAGCCCCACCCCAGAGTGCTTTATTGTCCCTCTGCTCACTATTCCTACATATGGTCAAAATAAACTCACCTTCCGGGTTGCTGACATCAGCAAATTCACTGTTTGGCAAACTCGTCTCTGCTCCCAGTAATCCTTTGCTAAAGTATTACAATGGAGTATCTGATAGGTAACAACTCAGTCCAATCCCTTCCACTCCTAGATATCCTCCCAAGGAAAAACTCTTTGTGTCTTTGGATTTACAGCCACAGGCAGGGTATTAGCACTCTCAGACCTGCTGGGTACTAGAGCACTGCTAATGAGCAAAGGGCCTGCCTCAATTAGTGGTTTGTGAAATATTCCTGGATATCAAATTGCTTTTGCTGCGTGATAATCACACTGGCTCTTGGGATTAAAAGCAACCAAGCAAAAATTGTTCCCTTGTTGAGTTCTGCCTTATTGATCTCCTAAGTTTTATCTGCAGACAGAATTTAAGTTTGCCATTTCCCCAGAGTGAAGGTTTGATTTATTAATACATAAGCAATCACTGCATTTATGTTCATGTTTTTTCTCTTGTGGATTTTTTTTATAGTATCTAAATTACCATCTTTTGAGAGTCTATAATAATTTAAGCAAGCTTATTTTAGAGATGAATGAAGAAACTATAGAATTTGAAACAGTAAACTGCTATACTGGTAATTTGTCTAGGCACAGGTGTTTATTTCAGGGAGCAGTGAGTGGAAAGAAAAGTAGGGAGGGAGAGAGAGAAAGAGAATGAATGAAGCAGGGAGAACATTTCATCCAGACTGCAACTTCTGTGTTGAGTTTTCCTAAATTCTTTGCTTCTTAATTACCAAATAACTTCATAATGTTAACCCCAGCAACTGAAAAGAAAAGCTTCAGAATAGAACTTGGGAAGAAAAAAAAAGTACAAAAGGGAAAGGAAATCAAGATCTGTTATTGGTATTTGAATACGTTTATTGTGACAAGAATGCTGTTATAAATATTCATAAGCAAAGACCATCTCTTTTATCTAGGAATTGTTAAAGATTCCAAATTGGAAGGATACAGCTTTTGTAAAAAATCTGCCACCGTTCCTGCTTTGAGAATAAGCATCTATTGTTTAAATTTCTACTAACATTATAAATGGTCACAGCACATGCCACTTGATATAATCCAAACTAAAATGTTAGATTTCCCAGTGGGCTGTCCCTCTCCACCACAACCTCCCTTCTCTCATCTTCCTGAAATGCCACACTATCCTTTGTAAGCAACTCTATGTAGATTGCTGGGGAGGGAAAAGTATAACTTGATGACAGCATCAGCTGCAGTTCTTTCTCAAGTCAAGCAGACAACAGTTTTCAGGGCCTGCTAGTAAGAAGCACCCACAGTGATTTTAATTGACATTCAACTCTTTCAACTCCACCTAGACAAATAATCTATAGATAATGCAGAAAAGAGGTTGGGGGAGGGGTAACTTTTTCAATATTTTATTGTATTTTCTTAAATATCCTTTCTGGAATTTTCAGAAACAAAACATAAAAAAAATTATATACTTTATTACAAATGGTAAACTCAGAGTGCTCCAAATCTCTTATTTACAAACAAGGCTGGGCAGGACACCCAAACAAACAAACATGAATAACTTACAAAGGCATGAAGCTGTTTATTGACAGTAATCAGCTTTCATCAAATTAAAAAATATATATATGTACATACACAGTTATGGAAGGCAGGCCAGAAAGAGCTCATCTGCAGGCTGGGCCTCGCTCTCACAAACCTCCCTCCCGCCTCCCCTCCCCCACCCCCTTTGTGTTCTTAAGGAGTACTACAGAAGCGATCTACAGTCTCTATTGCAGTTTGCAACCCCCTCCCCCACCCCACCCCTTTAATACTGAATGAGATCGAATGTTAGGTCCATGCAGTTCTTGGTCAACGTTAAAGAAAAGTCTAACGTTCTGTTTGCGCGGGGACAGCCCGTCCGCAAACCCGGGCAGCCCGCAAGCGGCCGTTCCCTGGCTCCTCGCCAAGGGAGGGCGCGCCAAGTCCTTCCCACTCGTGCACACTGGGGGCGCCGTCAGGACGCAACCCAGTCCAACTTGGATACCCTTGGCTTTAGTCCTCGGACACTTTTTTTTCTGTTTCTCTCTCGCAACTTGTCAAGTTCTCAAATCTGTCTCTCTGTGTTATTTATATTTTTTCTCCGTTGCCCCTCAGCCCCCGACAGTCTCGCCTCAAAACGTTTGCAACTGCTGAGTTAGCATGAGTTGGCACCCGCTGTTAACGTGGTTCATGACTTTTTGTTTAAGCTGGGCCACCTGTTCCCTGAGCATATTGGCCGTGGACGCCAGCTCCGAGTTCTGCGCTTTCAAGGTTTTCACTTTTTCCTCCAGCCGCGCGATCCTCTCCAGCTTCCTTTTCCGGCACTTGGAGGCAGCGATGCGGTTCCTCATGCGCTTCCTTTCCGCCTTGATCCGCTCCTGGGACTCCATGTCGATGGGGGACAGGGGCGGCGTTTCCCCGGGCATCTCGGGCACCGTCTGCGGCTCCTCCTTCAGGGCCTGCAGCCGCGGGTGCTGCACGGGGATCTGCTGGGGCAGGTGGTGCGGCGGCTGCGGTGGTTGCTGCTGCTGCTGCTGGGGCTGCGCGGGAAAGGCCAGGCCAGCCGCGCCGTAGGAGGGCGCCCCGCCGCCGCTGCTCAGCGCGCCGGGGTTGAAGTTGCTGAGGTTGGCGTAGACCGGCGGCTCGCTGTGCAGGCTGGAGCTGAAGCCGCCGCTGCCGCTGCCGCCCGCCACCGAGGCCACCGCCGGGGCCACCAGGCCCGCCCCGCTGACCGGCTGCGCCGCCGACGTGACGCTGGGCAGCGTGTTCTGGCTGTGCAGTTCGGCCAGGGCGCGCACGAAGCCCTCGGCGAACCCCTCCTGCTCGTCCGTCACGTTCTTGGGGCACAGGAACTGGGTGGGGGTCGGCGTGGTGGTGATATGCCCGTTGCTGGACTGTATGATCAGGCGCTCCAGCTCGGGCGACGCCAGCTTGAGCAGCCCAACGTCGGGCGAGGTGAGGAGGTCGGAGTTCTTGGCCCGGAGGTGCGGCTTCAGGCTGCCCACCGGGTCGGCCAGATTCAGGGTCATGCTCTGCTTCAGAATCTTGGGGTTACTGTAGCCGTAGGCGCCGCTCTCAGACTGGAGGAACGAGGCGTTGAGGGCATCGTCGTAGAAGGTCGTTTCCATCTTTGCAGTCATAGAACAGTCCGTCACTTCGCGTGGGCTTAGTTTAAGCTGCGCGCAGAAGTTTCGGGGCCGCAACAGCGCGCTGGCAAGCGGGGGACACCCGCGCCTCCCCGGGCAGTAAGCAAGGAAAGTTTCTGGAAGAGCGCGCGCCCCCGCCGGCTGGCAGCCCCCGCCCCCGGCGCCCTCCTCACCAGCTCGGTCCGGGGGATCGCAGGGTTAAGACGCCGCCCGCGCTCTTACTTGTCCGCTCGCGCGCGCCGCCCGACTTTGAAAAGTCGCGGTCACTCACGGAGCTCTCTCGAGCGCAGCGGTTCCTCAGAGCCCGCGGACGAACTCCCTTCCCAGTGATAGCAGGGAGCGCGGACCCCGCGGTTGCCTGCCGGCGGCGGGTGTCCGCCGCCGCGACTCGGAAGACAGTCCCCTCCTCCGCTGCGAGGGGGAGGGGGCGCCGGGCAGCCGCGGCTTGCGCTCACCCAAGTTCAGCAACCGGTGCGAGCGAAGCGGAGCGCACGTCCTCCTCTCTCCGCCGCCTCTTTTTCTTCACCGCCGCCGCGGCAGCTTTCGGGCGGAGGCAAGGTTTGCAAAAGTTCGTTCCGGGACCCGGCGGCCACTTGTCTCCTGTCTTCCTGGCCGGGAAAGTTCTTGCCGCTGCAGCCGCTCTCCGGACTTCCCCGGGCGGACAGTAGCCGCTCTCCGCGCTGTCAGCAGCGCCCGCGCAGCGGGGCTCTCCGCCTGGGGGCGGCTGGCGAAGGGGCTCTCCCGGCGCTCCCCAAAACACCAGGCCGGGAGCCACAAGCGCTAGCTCCGGGCAGTTGGAGAGAAATTGGAAAATAGGATTTGCTGTCCTTCTCGACTGCCTGTGCCTGTCTGCCTGCCTGCGTCCGCGCACCTCCACTCCCGCCTCGCAGCTTCAGCCACAGTCAGTGCAACTCTGAGCCCTTATCCAGCCGGAGCGCAACACTTATCTGCTACCAGTCAACCCCTAAAAATAGCCCATGATGTCACCCCAAGGCCTTCCCATTGGCTCGCGTCGCTCTCAGGGGGGCGGGCCCACCCGTCGCCATGGAGACCCCACCCTAGAAGATTCTTCTCTGGGCCCGCGGAGGCTCATGGGATGAGGTAATGCTCCGTTGCCCTCCTACAGTTGGGCCCTTCTTTCTCCTCCTCCCCCCAACCCGCTCCGCGCGACTCGCGCCCCTCTCTTCCCCCCTCCCTCGCCGGCGCGTCTTTCCCGGCCCGCCCGGTGCATTGTGGGCTGACGTCTTGGGGTTTGACTGTCTAGTGACGGTGGCTGCCGCGAGCCGGGCGGACTCGGGCGCTCCCAGCCTCTGAGGGAAGTGGGCTGAAGTTTAGGGCTCGCACGGGAATGCCAGGGATGCTAGGACCCAGGAGGCCGGGGGAACCGAGCCAGGTGTCTGGGGCCGAGGGCGCGGGGCGGGTGGTATTTCCCCACTTAGGGGCTCGATGTCACCCGCGGGCACTTCGCCGCCGCTCGGGGCGGGCCGGGCGGGTTGAGCGCCCGGGCCCCTGGCCCCCCCGCACTTCCGGGGGGCGGGAGCACCGCCCTTAAGGTGGCTCTGTTAAGTCCCCTGTGGGGGCGAGTGAAAGTGGCTTTTAAATTTGGGGGCAGTTCGTGAGAGTCGGCCCCCCACGTTGAGAATGCCCTGAAGTTTGTCTCCTGGTCAAGTTCAATAGCGACTGTCTGGCTCTGTCTGGAAGTCCAGTGATTTGCATTGCTTGAAACTGGGCATTCGGCTAAGTCCCCTCCGCACTCCCACCTCACTCTCCCGACCATGGGAGAAAGGGTGCGGGGGTTCGCATCTTTGCCTCGGAAAGGTTTCTTATAGGAGGTGGATTTAAGGGGCAACTCGGCGTCTAGTTGTGAACGAGCGTTTAGGGAATCCGAAACTCGGGGAACCCCGGTGATAGTCTACTCCCCGCCCCCGCACAACATGCATAGACCCACCGCACATCACATGTACACACAAACACACACACGCACACGCCACTCCTCCCGCCCCGATTTGCTTCCGGGAAAACAAGTCCGAGAGCAGCAGACACTTGCCAAAAGTCACGCAGCGAGTGAGTAGAATAAAGATTTAAAATTTCTCCGCGCTCCCGGCCGGGGGGTGGGCCCATATCCTGTGTAGCCTCTAGGAAGCGCTAGACCCATGTAAGTGGTTCCTTTTTAGTGGTGGTTATTTTTCTCCTCCCCCAACCCCGCGCCCCTTAGGGACGAAAGTGTACGGTGGAAAGAATACCGAAGTCTGGAATCGTGGGTTCTCTCCTGGCCAACACTGCCGCAATGTGAAGGGAGCGAATCAGAGAACTTCCCTGAGTTTCTTCATCTGCAAGTGGGGCTGGTGAGACCCACCTCATAGGCCTGGGTTAGTGTAGAGTCATTGCCTCCGGCTAGGAGGTGGTCACCAACAGCCCCCTTCCCTACCCTTGGTCGGAGCTTCGCGGAGCGTCCATGGAATGCCACGATATAAGAGTGTGACTTGGCAGGAACAGGTGGATTTAACCTGTGAGGAGGGTGAGGGAGGAAAAGGTCAGAACTCAGCTCCTTCCAGGGTTTTCTCCAGGACCGTGGTTTGACGTTGGACCTGCAGCAATTTATGTCCCTAGGTCCTAATTCTGGCTTTTCAGCTTCTGAGCTTGCATAGCCCGGAGCTTTAAGGTATTTGTGGCTTTGAGAGTTGAGATTCAGCAGCCCAGCAGCAGCTGGTGTTAGGGACATCTTGACAGCTTTCCTTTACTTCCTTTACTTGCCCCTCATTCCCTCATGCAGCAGGGGAAACAGTGGCTACTGTCAGCCAGGTAGTGCGGTGGGGGTGGGGAATACAGCGATGACAAGATCTAGTTACTTTTCTCCAGGAAGGAACATTTTCCTCTATATTGTTGCCCTGAATCATTTTCTTTTGTAATCAGGGAGATGCTGTTTTTTTTTTTTTTTAAATAATAATTTTGATGATAACAGTAATAAAAATGGATGTCATGTAATAAACACCTACTATCAGCCAGGCCTTCACCAGAGCAATTTATATATGCTGTTTCTCCCCCACAACTATCTTGAGCTACATATAATATATTATTATCCAGATTTAATATCTGAGGAACTAGGCCCAGAGACTTTAATTATCCTGCTCAGGTCACACAGGCAGCTGGAAATTGACTTCAGATGTTTGTTACATTCCCTTTTTATATCTTCTCTGCTATGGGAGACTTTCTTGTAAAGTATTGATTGTCTGCAGAGGAAACGGTGTTTAGATAGTGCGATGGAAGAAATTGTCTTGCCCAGTTCTCTGTAGCTCCTTTCAAAGCCTCCTTTCAGAGCTCCTGTATTTAGAAATTTCAAAACTTAGGACATTATATAAATATATATCTTTTGCCTAAGGGTTCTGTGTGTTCCTCTCTGCCTTATGTGGTTTAGTAGGCTGATTTTCTCCTTATGTTGAGAAATAGCATATTTCATCCAAAAAATAACAGATCTTTTCATGTTAACGCCCTTGCTTGGAAGCCTTCACTGGCTTCCCCTCACAACCAGGAGAGGGTTCAGATGCCTTTGTGTGGGAGGGGGGGCCTTTCACAGCCTAGCTCTTGCTCTCCAGCCCCATCCCTCACTCCTAGGATCAGGAAAGCCTGGGCTCTGCTGCCTCAACAAACAACCCTACCATCTCAGTGGCTTACCCCAGTAAGTTTGTTTCTTCTCATGCCATGTCCCCACTGTGAGTCTGCAGGGGAGTTTCATTCACCATGGGCTTGGGCTGAAGAAGGCTTTGTCTTGACGCGTCCGTCTCCTTACCGTCTCGGCTGGGTGGAGGGGAGGCAGCAGGTCATTCACTGGCTCTCAGAGCATCCACCTGGAAGTGACACACCGCACTCCTGCTCATGCATCCTTGGCCAGAGCCAGTCACGTGGCCTCGCCTGACTTTAAAGCTCTGTAATCCTGCCAAGTGTCCTGAAGGAAGAGAGCCAGGAATATTGGGGGAACAATACTAATGACTCGAACAGTCTCCCTTTCTGTTCACCAAATGTTTGGCTTACTGTCCTCCCTCAGGCAGAATTCCCTCACACTCTCCTCAAGGGGGTTGACCCTGCAGACCCCTCTAGTCACCGTATATCGAGCTCACTTTCCACGTAGTGGGTGATACGTGGTAGACTCTATATTGGCTCCAGATGTGCCTCTTCATCCAAAGGCAAGATGTCTGCCCAACACACCCTCAGGGTGTAACAGTGGGACAGACAGGATAACTGCAATGGATACACCAAAGTGAAGGAAGGGGACACCACTATGGACATTAACCCACAGAGCAGACGTGTTGCCCATCCCACACCTCACCCAACACCCTGATCAGACCTGGATTCTGCTCCCTGAGTGTGGCCGCCCTGGCCATTGTTTTCCCTGACCCCTGGCCTTATACTCTGAGAGACTCTTCCTTCTCTACATATAAAGCAGGCATAGGGAATAGATTTTAAAATCAGCTTTTAAAAATAGGGATAGATGTGGGGGAATACAATCTCCTTTAATCCAGGTTGATGTTCTTCTGGCAGTGTAGCTCTCCCCATAATGTACGTTTCTTATCTATTTGATTCCAGGCTTTCTATGTGCTAGTAGCTGCAGCCAGTTCTTTTCTAGACAGGCATCCATGGTTTCCATGTTTCTTTGCTTTCTTGCTGTTGTGGCTGCTAATACCTATCTCATTCATCTCATTCTCATATTCTCTCTCTCTGTTTCTCTTTCTGTCTCTCTCTCCTGACTTGGTTTTCAGTGCTTTGGGCTTATTGGGCTTAGGTGGGAGAGCCTTAGTTTTCCTTCCTTTTCCAGAGCCCCTTTCTCTAATTGAAAGATATACTGAGTAACATCTTAATTTATCCAGAAGTTTTAACAATAGGTTTAAGGCCATACCTTTAACTTTAGCCATACTTCAGGGCTGTTTTTCATTGGCCTTTTCTTGCTGAAAACCTTCCTTAATTTTATATTTTACTAGTTGAGATGGAGAAACAATACCTTCCTCTAACCCTTCATATCTCTGAATTTATAGTTTGCCTGCACTCTTATTCCTGCTTACAAACTGGCCAAATCTTCTCTGCACTCACCTCGCTTATGTAATGTTTCTTAGTGCATCCAGCAGTCACCAACACATGCTACTAACATTTTGTTTTACAACCTCTTGCTTTAGTTCATTAGGTTCATGATATGGCTTCTAGATTATCACAGTTCACCAAATAGATCACCATCCTTTTACCATATGACAACAGAGTTCTTATTACTGCCCTCTAAACAGTTCAATTATTGTTGTTATTACATTACCCTGTGTCTAGGTGCCAGTTCTTGTGTTTGTCAGGATAGGCTAGATTTGCCACCATAATAATCCCAATATCTCAGTGGCTTAACGAAACAATTTTATTCCTTGCTCGTACTACTTGTTCAAGGTCAGAGGGGCTTTTCTCAATATACTCACTCAAAGAGAGTCTGAAGGTTTCATCTTGAAACATGTGTGCTTCTACAATCACCCAATCCCCTAAACAGGAAAAAGAAAGCAAGTTGAATTTCTATTGGCTTTTAAGTTGCCCCCAAGAAATGACATATGTTACTTGTGTTCATATAATGTTGGTTAAAAACTAGTCATGTGACCTTGTCTTACTTAAAAGGTTCAGGAAAGTACAATCCTACTATGTGCTTGGAAGTTAAGAGCTGGAAATGCACGTGTTTATATAGGCCAGGTTATGCTATGGTAGCGATGCAAAAATCTGACCCAGTGACGACCACAGAATTATTCCTCACTCCTGCTGCATGCCCATTATGGGCTGGCCATGTCTCTGCTTCACGTACATCATCTTTGCTCTGGGACCTTTTCTGAAACATTGCTGAATGTCATGGCAGAGAGGGAAGAACATGGTGCTTTAAAGCTTCTGCTGCAAGCAGTTCACGTGGCCAAGCCTGTTGTCTGTGGGGAGGGGCAGTATTTGCAAATAGTAATATGGTCTACCACACCCTACAGTACACATTCCTCCCGTTCCATAGTCTCAGCTATCCTAAACATTTTCCATACCTCTAACATTTTCCTGGTTTTCCATTTATTATATTTATTTATTCCATTTATTGATTATTTTTTTGATTTATTAAATTCCATTTATTATAAAATATCCTTAATCAAAATGCTATCTGGCCAACTCTTACTCATCCTTCAAGACCCTGCTCAAATAATTGCTCCCTCTGAAGCTTGCTTCCACCCTCAAATAGTTATCTTCTTTGCCTCACCTCACTCGGTACACACCTGAAGCTGCGAATGTACCTCACGTATTCTGCTTATAACCCTGACTCCAAATACAGGAACTGTGTCTTACTCATTTTTTGTATTTCCAATGCTTAATTCAGGGTCTGGCACGTGGAAGGAGAGAAGGTGCTCAGTAAATGCTTACTGATGCTTTTCTTAAAAACAGTCTTTTCTATACTGGTATTTGGTGTCTTAGTCAGTAAAGAATCTGCTTGCAATGCAGAAGACCTGGGTTTGATCCCTGGGTTGGGAAGATCCTCTGGAGAAGGGAGTGGCAACCCACTCCAGTATTCTTGCCTGGAGAATCGCATGGGCAGAGAAGCCTGGCAGGCTATAGTCCATGGGATTGCAAAGAGTTGGACATGACTGAGCGACTAACACTAATACACACGTTCTGGGATTAAGGGGGTATTTTAATAGTCAAATAGCAACAGTAACTTGTTTTAATACATAAAATTTGGAACATGTCAAATTCCCCCACTGAACCCTCCCTAAGCACATGCTATTGGACTTGGGATAAAATCCAGATTCTTTACTTTGCCTATAAGATCCTACATGATCTGAGCTATCCTACCTCATCAGTCTGACATAACTTGTACCTGTCCCCTCACTATTCTGCAGCTACACTGGCTATGATTGTATCAGTCAAGATAGCCTAGTA
Source organism: Oryx dammah (assembly GCF_014754425.2). NCBI lineage: Eukaryota > Metazoa > Chordata > Mammalia > Artiodactyla > Bovidae > Oryx > Oryx dammah. Next base: position 85,143,902 of record NW_024070212.1, on the reverse strand, counting down.
ATGCTCCAGTAAAAAACAACTCCAGATCTTAGTGACAAAAAAGTTATATTTCTTCTTTGTTCCGCATCTGTCAAGGGTTGTTAGGAACTTTGATCATTTTGCTTTCCTCTGGGATCCAGTCTGATGGAGGAGGTACTTTCAGGAATATTATAGATCTCATGGTAGAGGGAAAGGGAGCTTTGAAGGACTTTGTGTGTGTTAGTCACTCAGTCATGTCCGACTCTTTGTGACCCCTTGGACTGTAGCCTATCAGGCTCCCTAAAGGGCTTTAGCAAGGCAATTAGGTACATTTTCCAGGGGATGTCACATGACACTTCTTACAATTCTTTGGCTAAAACAAGTCTAGCCACAAGCGGACCAGGAAATGCAATCCTATTTGCCTGGAAGGCAGCGAGCTAAAAGTATCAGTCCTAATAACTCCCATACTGGACTTCTTCAGTTCCTCAAACAAGACAGTTTCTCGCCTAAGAACCTTTATATGCACCCTCCCACCTCTTCCCTGTTCCTTGGTCAACTTCTGTTTCTTTAGAGGTTACCTTAAATGACACTTAAAGAGGCTTTCTTTCATACTGTACCCCAACACCCATGCCCATCTAAACTAGGTCCCCTTCTTATGCTTTTTCATAAGTCTCTATGTTTTTTACAGAAGTTCAGGAGTGTGATAAATCACACCTCTTTCTTTCTCTCCCAAGTTCAGAACCAGCTGAAAGTTAGATACAGGAATCAGATGAATGGGGATTGCAATGTCCACTTGATAGCTGATATGGGCTGGATTGGAGGGCATGGCAGACGTAATGGATTTCCTCATGTTTCACCCTGAATTAAACTTACCCACTGCTCTCTGGCAAAGGCGGGCAGTTGCAAAGTGAAGGTGAAATTAAAAGTCGCTCAGTTGTGTCCGACTCTTTGCGACCCCATGGACTATACAGTCCATGCAATTCTCCAGGCCAGAATACTGTAGTGGGTAGCCTTTCCTTTCTCCAGGGAATCTTCCCAAACCAGAGATTGAAACCAGGTCTCCTGCATTGCAGGCCTTTTCCAAATGGACATTGATGGTGTGCATCCTGTAGACAAATCCATTCTGAGAAGAGAGAAAAGTGGTTGGGATGAACATGCTGTTGTACACACCATCCCCCTGACCGTGATGTCTTCTCAGCACTCAAAACACCTAAAAACTTTTTAAAAATTAATTTATTTTAATTAGAGACTAATTACAATATTGTGGTTTTTGCCATACATTGATGTGAATCAGCCACAGATGTACATGTGTCCCCCATCCTGAACCCACTTCCCACCTCCCTCCCCATCCCATCCCTCTGGGTTGTCCCAGTGCACCAGCTTTGAGTGCCCTGTTTCATGCATTGAACTTGGACTGGTCTTCTATTTCACATAAGGTAATATACATGTTTCAGTGCTATTCTCTCAAGTCATCCCACCCTCGCCTTCTCCCACAGAGTCCAAAAGTCTGTTCTTTTTATCTGTGTCTCTTTTGCTGTCTCGTGTATAGGGTCGTCATTACCATCTTTCTAAATTCCATATATATGCGTTAATATTGGTGTATTGGTGTTTTTCTTTCTGACTTACTTCACTGTATAATAGGCTCCAGTTTCATCCACCTCATTAGAACTGATTCAAGTGTGTTCTTTTAAATAGCTGAGTAATACTCCATTGTGTATATGTACCACAGCTTTCTTATCCATTCATCTGCCAGTGGACATCTAGGTTGCTTCCATGTCCTAGCCATTGTAAATAGTGCTGCAATGAACATTGGGGTACACGTGTCTCTTTCAATTCTGGTTTCCTCAGTGTGTATTCCCAGCAGTGGGATTGCTGGGACATATGGCAGTTCTATTTCCAGTTTTTTTAAGGAATCTCCACACTGTTCTCCATAGTGGCTGTACTACTTTGCATCCCCACCAACAGTGTAAGAGGGTTCCCTTTTCTCCATACCCTCTCTAGCATTTATTGTTTGTAGACTTCTTGATAGCAGCCATTCTGACTGGTGTGAGATGGTACCTCATTGTCATTTTGATTTGCATTTCTCTGACAATGAGTGATGTTGAGCATCTTTTTCATGTGTTTGTTAGCTATCTGTATATCTTCTTTGAAGAAATGTCTGTTTAGTTCTTTGGCCCATTTTTTGATTGGGTTGTTTATTTTTCTGGTATTGAGCTGCATGAGCTGCTTGTATATTTTGGAGATTAATTCTTTGTCAGTATTGTTTGCTAATATTTTCTCCCGTTATGAAGGCTATCTTTCATCTTGCTTATAGTTTCCTTTGTTGTGCAAAAGCTTTTAAGTTTAATTAGGTCCCATTTGCTTATTTTTGCTTTTATTTCCATTACTCTGGCAGGTGGGTCATAGAGGATCTTGCTCTGATTTATGTCAGAGAGTGTTTTGCCTATAAAACTCCTCTAGGAGTTTTATACTTTCTGGTCTTATGTTTAGATCTTTGATCCATTTGGAGTTTATTTTTGTGTATGGTGTTAGAAAGTGTTCTAGTTTCATTCTTTTACAGTTTTCCCAGCACCACCTGTTAAAGATATTGTCTTTTCTCCATTGTAAATTTTTGCCTCTTTTGTCAAAGATAAGGTGTCCATAGGTGCATGGATTTATCTCTGGGCTTTCTATTTTGTTCCATTGACCTATATTTCTGTCTTTGAGAATACCTACAAACTTAAGGGATCATAAAGTAACAAGGGCCCTTAAAGCCACCTTCCAAGTCCTGCCCTTTTCCCAAAGCAGGAATCCCTTTGAAAGCATCATCTCTGCTTAAATCATTCTAGGGATCCTCAGAGCTGGGGCCTAATAAGTCTACTGAATACTGCTGATAGGACCTCATTGGGACCATTGTGGACATAAAATTGTGATCCGTCCGTGAGATCTCAGAGAAGGTCAGCCAAATGGTAAGCAGCTCAAATATATGTCCAGTGGAGAAGAATTGAAGGAACTGGGAATATTTAACCAGGGGGAGGAATAAAAGACCTTGAGACCAGGTAGAGAAGTCTCCAAATAGTTGTGCAGCTATCACATGGGGAAGTTAACTTATACTGTAGGTTTTGAGATCAGAGTGAGGATAATAACTAGCAGTTACAGAGGAAAACTCTGCTGTAATTAAGGAAGAACTTTCTGAAGTTATAGCTATTTATCAATGTGACAGTTGCTTTTAAAGTAGAATGGAAAATTATCTACTCAATACATATTTACTGCTTACTATGTACCAGACTCAGTACTGGTTTCAGTTCAGTTCAGTTGCTCAGCCATGTCCAATTCTTTGCGACCTCATGAATTGCAGCACGCCAGGCCTCCCTGTCCATCACCAACTGTCAGAACCTATCCAAACTCATGTCCATTGAGTCGGTGATGCCATCCAACCATCTCATCCTCTGTCATCCCCTTCTCCTCCTGCCCTCAATCTTTCCCAGCATCAGAGTCTTTTCAAATGAGCTAGCTCTTCGCATCAGGTGGCTAAAGTATTGGAGTTTCAGCTTCAGCATCAGTCCTTCCAATGAACACCCAGGACTGATCTCCTTTAGGATGGACTGGTTAGATCTTGCAGTCCAAGGGACTCTCAAGAGTCTTCTCCAACAACACAATTCAAAAGCATCAATTCTTCGGCACTCAGATTTCTTTATAGTCCAACTCTCACCTCCATACATGACTACTGGAAAAACCATAGCCTTGACTAGACGGACCTTTGTTGGCAAAGTAATGTCTCTACTTTTTAATATGCTATCTAAGTTGGTCATAACTTTCCTTCCAAGGAGTAGTTCAGTTCAGTTCAGTCGCTCAGTCGTGTTTGACTCTTTGCAACCCCATGAATCGCAGCACGCCAGGCCTCCCTGTCCATCACCAACTCCCAGAGTTCACTAAGATTCATGTTCATCAAGCCATCTCATCCTCTGTCGTCTCCTTCTCCTTCTGCCCCCAATCCCTCCCTGCATCAAAGTCTTTTCCAATGAGTCAACTCTTCGCATGAGGTGGCCAAAGTACTGGAGTTTCAGCTTTAGCATCATTCCTTCCGAAGAAATCCCAGGGTTGATCTCCTTCAGAATGGACTGGTTGGATCTTCTAGCCTTGACTAGACGGACCTTGGTCAGCAAAGTAATGTCTCTGCTTTTGAATATGCTATCTAGGTTGGTAGTAACTTTTCTACCCAGGAGTAAGCGTCTTTTTTAGTGCCTGATGAACTATGGAATGAGGTTCGTGACATTGTACAGGAGACAGGGATCAAGACCATCCCCATGGAAAAGAAATGCAAAAAAGCAAAATGGCTGTCTGGGGAGGCCTTACAAATAGCTGTGAAAAGAAGAGAAGCGAAAAGCAAAGGAGAAAAGGAAAGATATAAGCATCTGAATGCAGAGTTCCAAAGAATAGCAAGAAGAGTTAAGAAAGCCTTCTTCAGCGATCAATGCAAAGAAACAGGAAAAGAACAGAATGGGAAAGACTAGAGATCTCTTCAAGAAAATTAGAGATACCAAGGGAACATTTCATGCAAAGATGGGCTCGATAAAGGATAGAAATGGTCTGGACCTAACAAAAGCAGAAGATATTAAGAAGAGGTGGCAAGAATATACAGAAGAACTGTACAAAAAAAGACCTTCATGACTGGATAATCACGATGGTGTGATCACTCATCTAGAGCCAGACATCCTGGAATGTGAAGTCAAGTGGGCCTTAGAAAGCATCACTACGAACAAAGCTAGTGGAGGTGATGGAATTCCAGTTGAGCTATTTCAAATCCAAGGAGTAAGCTTTTAATTTCATGGCTGCAATCACCATCTGCAGTGATTTTGGAGCCCCCCAAAATAAAGTGACACTGTTTCCACTGTTTCCCCATGTATTTGCCATGAAGTGACAGGACCAGATGCCATGATCTTCGTTTTCTGAATGTTGAGCTTTAAGCCAACTTTTTCACTCTCCTCTTTCACTTTCATCAAGAGGCTTTTTAGCTCCTCTTCACGTTCTGCCATAAGGGTGGTGTCATTTGCATAATCTGAGGTTATTGATATTTCTCCCGGCAGTCTTGATTCTAGCTTGTGCTTTTTCCAGCCAAGCGTTTCTCATGATGTACTCTGCATAGAAGTGAAATAAGCAGGGTGACAATATACAGCCTTGACGTACTCCTTTTCCTATTTGGAACCAGTCTGTTGTTCCATGTCCAGTTCTAACTGTTGCTTCCTGACCTGCATACAGGTTTCTCAAGAGGCAGGTCAGGTGGTCTGGTATTCTCATCTCTCTCAGAATTTTCCACAGTTTATTGTGATCCACACAAGGCTTTGGCATAGTCAATAAAGCAGAAATAGATGTTTTTCTGAAATTCTCTTTTTTCAATGATCTAGCAGATGTTGGCAATACTGGTTTAGTGTATGATAATTCCTAGTGAGCTTTTAGTAACCTATAGTATTCAAGTTTTCTTATTTATTTTCAAAATTTATAAAGACCTTTTTAAATATTCTCTTTTAGAATTTGGGAGTGGTCACCAGTATTAGCAGAGAAGGCAATGGCAACCCACTCCAGTACTCTTGCCTGGAAGATCCCATGGACGAAGGAGCCTGGTAGGCTGCAGTCCATGGAGTCGCTAAGAGTCGGATACGACTGAGTGACTTGACTTTCACTTTTCACTTTAATGCATTGGAGAAGGAAATGGCAACCCACTCCAGTGTTCTTGCCTGGAGAATCCCAGGGACGGGGGAGCCTGGTCGGCTGCTGTCTATGGGGTCACACAGAGTCGGACACGACTGAAGCGACTTAGCAGCAGCAGCAGCACCAGTATTAGTGGCTTTGTTTCTCAGTTCTGGAACTGACCACCCCCTTTTTTTTCCTTTCAAAATGTGAAAACCTGAGATGATATTTTCTCATGTTAAATATTAGTTATATGGACATTCTTCTATCAAAACAAGTGTTTTTAATGTCTATAAGTCAAAATTACCTGTACTTGGGATCACTTACGGCTGGGTACTCCTGGGAATTCCCTGGTGGTCCAGCAGCTAAGACTCTGCACTCCTAATGCTGGAGGCCCAGATTCAATCCCTGGTCAGGAAACTAGATCCCACATAGTGTAACTAAGACATAGCTCAGCCAAATAAATTTTAAAACTAAAGTTAAATCTTAAAAGGCTAGATACTCCCTTACTATTTGTGGAAGAAGAGCTACAAAGTTTTTCCAAAACTCCTTTTCCTTTCCTCCTGAACATACAGCTCAGCCACATTTCCCAGCCTCCTTTGTAATTAGGTGTGGCCACGTGGCTGAGCTTAAACCAGTGCAAAAGAGGTGAATGTGATATGTGCCACTTACAGACCTGGCTCATCTCTCCCTATCTCCTGGTTCAGTGTCAGATTCGAAGAGAAGGGCAGAGCCATAGGTGAAAGGAGCCTGGATCGTGAATGACCACATGGAAGATTAATTGCCCACTGGCTCAGTTTTGTTTTGTTTTGTTTTGTTTTTTGCACTGGACTTGACCTGAATGAGAAATCAACTTTAGTGTTGAAACACTGAGATTTTTGGAGTACTTTTGGAGTATATATGTTAAAGCTGCTAGTGTCTTCTTATTCCAACTTGTGCTCCAAGAGAGAAGAAACGTGGAACTGAAGTTAGGGATTTTGTCTCACCCTTTCTTGTTTAACAAGAATCAGTGGAGGAAGCAGAAGTAAAAGACACAGCACTTACACACCGATGCTTCCTTTTGGCTCGTGTTTTCTTCCCAACTGATTTATAAATTTAATGAAACATGTTGCTTTGTCTCTTGTATATTTAATCTTTCGGTGGATATTTACTGAGCAATTCCAGGTGCTTTGGGGATTTCAGAAGAAGCACAGGTAGCACGAATTATTAAATGTTATTCATTATTCAGCAGTTTTTGAGAGTTCACTATGAGCTAGCCACTGGGAAACATTGGTGAACGAAAGCCACAGTAGCTGCCCATAAATTGGGGTAGAGCAAGGAAAATAGAAATAAAGAGGCAAGACTAGTTGAGCATGACAGTGCTGTGAGAAAGAAGGACAGGATCTGCTAGGATGCACATGGAAGGGACATCTGCGGGGGTGGCAGTCAGAGCATTGTCCTCTGTTAAGGTAGTGAATATGTTGAGACCGTGAGGATGAGTAGGATTAGCCAGAAGAAGAGGAGACAGTGGAGACAGGAAGAGTATTCTAGGAAGAGCAAATGCACACACAAAGGCCTAGATATGGGCTTGAAGATGGGGGTGTGTTTGGAGGGACCAGAAGGTGAGCTGAAAAGGAAGCATGGAGAGGATGAGCATGAGAGGAGGAACTCTTAATTTATGTATGCACGTATTTGATAAATGCATGCGGAAGACCTTGTACTTTATGTGTATGCATTTTGTTGTTGTTCAGTCACTAAATCCTGTCGGATTCGTTGTGACTCCATGGACTGCAGCACACCAGGCTTCCCTGTTCTTCACTATCTCCTAGAGTTTGCTCAAACTCATGTCCATTGATTCAGTGATGGCATCCAACCATCTCATCCTCTTTTGCCCTCCTTCTCTTCCTGCCCTCAATCTTTTCCAGCATCAGGGTCTTTTCCAGTGAATCAGCTGTTCACATCAGGTGGCCAAAGGTCTGGAGCTTCAGTTTCAGCATCAGTCCTTCCAATGAATATTCAGGGTTGATTTCCTTTAGGACTGACTGACTGATTTGATCTCCTTGCTGTCCAAGGGGACTCTCAAGAGTCTTTTCTAGCACCACAGTTCAAAAGCATCAATTCTTCAGCACTGTGCCTTCCTTATGGTCCAATTCTACTTCCATACGTGACTACTGGAAAAACCATAGCTATGGTTTTTGTATAGCCTTTGGACTATATGGACCTTTTGCTAGCAAAGTGATATCTCTGCTTTTTAATGTGCTATCTAGATTTGTCATAGCTTTTCTTCCAAGAAGCAAGCATCTTTTAATTTCATGGCTGCAATCACCATCCGCAATGATTTTGGAGCCCAAGAAAATAAAGTCTGTCACTGTTTCCATTGTTTCCCCATCTATTTGCCATGAAGTGATGGGACACGATGCCATGATCTTCATTTTTTGAATGTTGAGTTTTAAGCCAGCTTTTTCCACTCTCCTCTTTCACTCTCATTAAGAGGCTTTTTAGTTGCCTTTGCTTTCTGCCATTAGGGTGGTGTCATCTGCATATCTGAGGTTGTTGATATTTCTCCCAACAATCTTGATTCCAGCTTGTGCTTCATCCAGCTCAGCATCTTGCATGATATACTCTTCATATAAGTTAAATAAGCAGAGTGACAGTATACAGCCTTGACATACTCCTTTTCCAATTTTGAACCAGTCTGTTGTTCCATGTCCAGTTCTAACTGTTGCTTCTTAACCTGCATACAGGTTTCTCAGGAGGAGGGTAAGGTGATCTGTTATTCCCATCTCTTTAAAAATTTTCTACCAGTTGTAATCCATACAGTGAAAGTCTTTAGCACAGTCAGTGAAACAGAAATAGATGTTTTTCTGGAATTCCCTTGCTTTTTCTATGATCCAGCAGATATTGGCAATTTGATCTCTGGTTCCTCTGACTTTTCTAAATCCAGCTTGTACATCTGGAAGTTCTTTCTTCACATACTGTTGAAGCCCAGATTGAAGGAGTTTGAGCATTACCTTGCTAGCGAGTGAAATGAGCGCAATTGTGTGAACAGTGTATGCATTTACCTAGAAGAAAATATGGCTGATTTACCATCAAGATGTCAACATTTGTGATATTTGAGTAATTTCTATTTTCCCCTTATGTTTCACTGTTTGTTTTAAAACTGTATACAGTAAACATGTGTTACATTAGGAATTTTGAAACTGAAGAGTTTATTTTCTCCTTAGTTGTGACTGCACCTGCTGTACATCATCGGATCCTCAGAGCAGTTGTCTGAGCAAGGTGAGGTCCAGAACTGATGCACACTGGTGCTGGAATTGGCTTTCCTGTGGTTCCATTCAGTCTACTTCCTCTCCATTTCGTCTGCCTCCCTGGCCATTATCTAAGTACTGAGGATGGCTTTTCGTGGAACTACTGACTTTAGTGGCATGTTGCATGTTCTTGTGTATGTCGTTTGCAACTTGGAGAAATTGGATCCACATTCTCATGATCCTAACTGACGTAAGAGGCTCGCCACATGCAAAAAATGGTTCTCCACCTACTGAACTATGTCATTAGACCTCTCGTTTCTGTGCTGCTCTCCTGTGCTGTGCATAGTGATTCGGCAGCAGGGGAGAGGGCTATGGATAACTTTAAAGAATGAAGTTAGGGAGGAAATAGTTTCTTATTATCCCATCAACCCACATCTTGATTGACTGGCATGTTGCTGCTTGGTCAAACCAGTGACAGTGAACACCCAAACATTTGAAAGTCTTGAAACACTGTATTAACATTGTCTAGATTATATTGTGGCAACACACAACTCCCCTTCCCAAATCTCAGAGGCTTGAAACAGCATGAGTTTAATTGATGTACGTATTACCTATCCATCCTCATTTAGGGCTTAGCTCTTTATTCAGAGACCTTGGTGAGGAAGTGGCTCCTGGATGAGATGTTGCTGGTTTGTGTCACAGGGAAGGGAGAGCTGCCACCAGGGTAGTTCTTAAAGCCTTGCCCACAATCACTTCCTCTCTGAGTGGTCATAGTGTGTCACAGGGCTGATGAGGAAGAGCAGCCAGTGTTTTGATACCTTCTTAGCTCTCTGAATCTTAGCTTCTGTATCTGTAAAATGGAAATAAGTAAACAAATCATTCAAACTGTGGAATATTGTATAGCCATTGTAAAAAATGAATAGTTGCCTTTAAAAAAAGTGAGTTGACCTGGAGAAAAGCCCATAATATAGTGTTATAGAAAGCAAGTTATACAGTAATGTGTATAACTTGGTCTCATTTTTGCATAAATTAAAAACCTTATATCTGAGCATATTTGTTTACATGAAAATATTAATAAAAGCAGAAAATGTTTAAGGAATGCTTACGTCATATGCCCATTCTGTGCTAAGTGCTTTTTACATGCATTTGCTCATTTAATCCTTGCAAAACCCAGAAAAAGGAGTAGAACATTATTAATAGAATGAATGGTTTTTGTTAGCTATCTTACTTGGGGGCGGGATGAGAGAAATTTTATTTACTCTTAAAAGTAAATGATTCTGTACATTTTTACTGATCACCACATGGGGGTTAATCAACTTTTGTGGTGAAAGAAACCACAGTAACATGTGAGTGCAAAGTATTTTGTTTTCTGCTTATGGGTTTGCAGTCAGCTGAGGCAGCACAGCCTTTCAAGGCCCTGCCTGGCGTTCTTTCTTCCCACTGCGTCTGCCTCCCCTGCAGTTTTCTAAGTAGTGATGATGACTTTTCCTGGAACTGCTGACATTAGTGCTGTGTTGTGTGTGCTCAGGTGCAACCTGGAGAAGCAGTACTGAGGGTCAAGTTCAGGTCTGTTCCATATGCCTCATCTTAGAACCCATCCTGGAGAAGCAGAATCTGCCAGGGGTCTGTCCTTCTCCTGATAGAGGTGGGGGCAAATGGACACATGGGAAGCTTGTGAAGGCCCAGGTTTGGAACTGGCCTGATGTCATTTCGGCCCATATTCTATTAGCTGAAGCAAGTCACATGACTGAGTCCAGTAGTGGTGGAGCTGGAAAGTCATGGAGGTTTGGAAAGAGAAAATGAATATTCACTGTATAGTAATCTACCATCAACATTCATTGCTTTCTTAGTTAAAAAATAAAATAAAGTGAGGAAAAGAATATTTACCAGGGATAGTTTAAATTGTGTTTAATATATTACAAAGTCACTTTATATATTTCTTAAAAATACAAACTCCATATCCACAATTATAATGAGCACAGTGATATTAAGATGGACGTTTAATTAACCAGAGAACTTGTTGCCTAGTAGGGCAGGTAGGCCTTTACACCAGTTGGCTTATGCTGCCCGTGGTGTAACATTCTGAGCATAATTCGGAGAGTGTTTAATGGCCCTGTGTATACATCACTGCTACTTGTGTGGCCATTTGCAATCCAAAGAACTTAAATCATAGAATCACAGACTCTTGGACCTGGAAGGCTCTAGTGCCTATGGTAGGCAGGTGCCTCTTAACTCATATGAACAGCTGCTTTTGCCAGTTATAGTCATTCTTGACTGGGTGTGTCTCACATTGCTGGAAAATGGTTATGGAATCAAAATTCTTTCAGGTAGCCCATGGGGACAAGGAGACCCCCCAGCTGTCACTTACCTGAGTGGCCAAAATAGGATGGAAACCTAAATGTCTTGATTGGGCCCAGGGCCTCTTATTCTGTTTCTCTGCATAACATGAACAATCAAGCATATGGAGCATTTGGGAATAGTCACTAGACTCTGAAACTAACGCTACTCTGTCTTTAAAGAGTATATTAAGCCTCCTTGTTTTATTGTTTCCTTTGTCTTAAGAGAACCCAAGTACTGCTTAGACCAACTACCTCTGAGTCATGCAATGAAACACCATTGGCACAGACTCTGAAATGAAGAGAAGTATGTTAAATTTCCTGAAACACTGCCCAGGGAATCATGCCTATTTTAATTTCCTTTCTTTTCTAGGTAATTTAGAAATATCTGCTGATATAGCTTATGGGAATCAATTGCATAAAGCAAATGTTTTACTGAGGACTCTATTTGTTAAGATTAAGAATTGTATTTCTTAAGTTTCAGTCATTTACCCATCACTTTTTCTATTTTTCTCTGTCTACTTACTTCTTTCAAATCAGTAGTTTTCTTAAAATAGATTCACTTTTTTAAAACTTAAAGGTATTTTTTATAGGAGATGATATATTACCAGTATAAATTGATAAAATATTTACTTGCCATAAACATTTAGACAACTGTAAAAATAAATACATAATCATTACAATAGATAAACTGTCTGTTATTCTACATGAGGTAGGTGTTTTTCCATTGATATTGTAGAAAGGTATGGTCTCTGGACAACACTTCCCTGGTGGTTCAGTGATAAAGAATCTGCCTGCAATGCAGGAGACATGAGTTTGATCCTTGGGTTGGGAAGAGCCGCTGGAAAAGGAAATGACAACCTAATCCAGTATTCTTGCCTGGAGAATCCCATGGACAGAGAAACTTGGAGGGCTACAGTCTATGGGGTCACAAAGAGTCAGACATGACTTAGCAACTAAACCTCATTATCAACAGGGGCTGTGCAATCAGGAAGACATGGGTTAAAATCTCAACTCATTTTCCTCCTGATAGTGTGACCTTGGGCAATTTTCTTAATTAATGAGCATCAGTTTCTTATCCATAAGATGGAGCATCATTTTAATCCATAAAATGAAATAAACTAGTGATCAATTGCCTACATGTACTAGGTAATGTACTAAGTGCATGGGTACTATGAAAACTGAGTAAATGGAGTTGAAGACTTGGATTCCAGTCCCATTTTATCTCCTTTTGGATAAGTCATTTAATATCTCTGAGCTTCAGTTTCCTCATCTGAAAATGAGTGTGGTGGTTGCCATTTATGCTACTTCAAAGAACTTCTGGAAGGAATGACATCGTAATGAGTGGAAAAGTCTTTGGGTGTTTAGATACAGGTGTTTCTGCTATAATGTGACATGTACATTCCTGAAACACTCTGTATTCTGAAGAGTTGTACATTTTTTAAAAATTGTACATTTAGAAGTTGTTTAAAAATTCAAATAGGGTTAAGGCAGACCACTGACAACCTGCACAACCATACTGCTAAGATAAAACTCTGAATATCCTAATAAAAGTAATGGAGCTAAGGAGATCTATTAAATTTTGACTCAATAAATATATGCATACCCACACATACTACAGCAAATGTAGGATTTTAATCCTGCATTTAAACCTTAAAGCTGGCAAAGAGAACTTGATGGAAGCATAAGGAAGACCGGGCTGCTGAAGCTATGGGGTCAACAAGGGTAAATCCTCAAAGATGAGGATGCACCAAGCAATAGGCTCTCTCAAGGAGTATGCAGGCAAACAGCCCAGCAGGAGGATGGAGGATGAAAGGGCATTCTGTCCAGTACTCCCAGATCTGTGTGCCTCTGAGGCAACCACATTCCACTCTGTTAATGTCGTTTCTGCTCAGTCGCTGTTCCTCGATAGAACAAAACATTAACATCCCGGGAAAAATCAGTGTGGAAAAAAACAACTTGCATGTTATACTGCTCTCCTTCTTCTAATGATAACCTTACCTTGTCTTCCAGCAAAATAGGTCACAGTATCATGTATTGTAGTGGGGCAACCCACATGTGCAGTTGGTGGGGAGGTGCAGTTCCCAACTGAACGCCCAATTCCTGGTCCCAGACTCCATAAGCAGAACAGTCAGAGACTCCCAGAGGTAGAATTCATCCAGGCCATGAGTCTTCCTCTCTGTGCCCGCTTTCCTTTCTTAGTCTGAACTGTCTAACTTCTTTTCCTCTCTTTGGTTTCAGGCTTGCTCTTCCTCACTAGCCTGTGAGCTCCTTGAGAGAGGGCTCTGTCTTAATTCATTGATGTGCTCTGAGGACCCATAGATGGGTCCTCGTGCACAATAGTTGCATTACAGTTGAACCCCTGCCTGTAGATAAAAAAGAGCCCAGAACTTACTGAACGGTCCCTGGGCTCATCTGAGGGCCTCAGAACCACTGGACCACCTTGAGATGAGGATGGAGGCACCTTCCCCATTAGGACAAAGACTGTGTCTCATTCAGCTCTATCCCTACCGTCTCTGTTTCTCCGAAGGGAAGCAGGGACTCCTCAGTGGGTCCCAGCCCCACTTTACCTACGAGAAGTCCACAGTGGGGCTAGCAACTCATCCTCCTCCTCACTCCTCCTCCCTCCCTTCTTTCCTTCCAACACATATTTATCAGGCCCCTATCCCGTATCAGGCACTACAAGGTCCTGAGGATGAAATGGTGGGCAAGAAAGACATGGACTCTGCCTTTATGGTGCTTCTATGTTGCTTGGAGATTAAGGTGACTTAACTTCTGGAGCCAGGTTGCCTGGATCTGTTACCTGGCTCTGTCTTTTACCCACTGTATGAACTTGGCCAAATTCATCTCTGAATCTCTGTTTCCTTACCTATAAAATAAGGCTCATAATAGAACCCAATTCAGAGAGTTGTTATGAATATTAAATGAATGGACATATAAAATACCTAGTAAGTGCCCAATAAATATTAACTGTAATTACTAGTATTATAGTTGCTGCCTATAGATAATAAACACATGCATATAAAATCACAATAAGCTATAAGTATTATGAGTGAAAAGAACAGAACCACCTGGAACTCTGTGGTTCTAACTAACTCTGTAGTTAGTAGACTATGCAAACTTTATCTGCTAGGGGAATGGGGAGATGATGGAGCCTGGGGACCTGAAAGATTTCTATACATTTGTGATTTGAAAGAAGATTAACAGTGGGAAACTTCTTAAAGAGGGTTATCTAAAAGGGGCTCTCTGAAGAGCAACTACGATATAAAGGATGTAAGTGCTGACTCCTGAAGGAGCATGGTAGTGTGGGAGGGCATTCCAGGCGAGGAAAGGCAGGAAAGAGCCATCACCAGTGACCAAGTGTTGAGGAACTCCACCTATTGGTTCTGCACTTGGCCAATCTTGTTAAAAGATCCTATTTCCAGTTGGTCATTTTTAGTGTCTACTGTATTGGGAGCCCTCAGTGGTGGCTTTCAAGTACTGGTACTAACCACAGCCTGAGGAATCTAGAACTCCATATCTTTTCAGGCTACTGTGACCCCTTCTACACTGTCAAGCCAACCAGGCCATTTATTGTTTTTTTTTTTTTTTTTGGCCAGTGGCATGGCAGTCCTAATTCCCTGACCAGGGATTGAACCTGTGCTCCCTGCAGTGGAGGCATGGAGAATTAACCATTCGACCTCCAGGGAATTACCCAGTTATTTTATTTCTTAGGTTACACTTGAGCAGATTAAAGAAAGGAAACATAATGAGCATGCATTTCTATGTACCATGGTCTAAATTCACTCCCAATGCCTAAGTTTTAATCAGTATATGTTACCAACCACATACAAGTTGGGTAACCTTGGTTGCTGCTGCTGCTGCTACTAAGTCGCTTCAGTCGTGCCCAACTCTGTGCGACCCCAGAGACAGCAGCCCACCAGGCTCCCCCGTCCCTGGGATTCTTGAGGCAAGATCACTGGAGTGGGTTGCCATTTCCTTCTCCAACCTTGGTTAGGTCATCTCATTTCCTATTATTTACCAACACTTGGAGAAGGCAATGGCAACCCACTCCAGTACTCTTGCCTGGCAAATCCCATGGACCAGAGGAGCCTGGTAGGCTGCAGTCCATGGGGTCGCTAGAAGTTGGACACAACTGAGCGATTTCACTTCCACTTTTCACTTTCATGCATTGGAGAAGGAAATGGCAACCCACTCCAGTGTTCTTGCCTGGAGAATCCCAGGGACAGGGGAGTGTGGTGGCCTGCTGTCTCTGGGGTAGCAAAGGGTCGGACACAACTGAAGCAACTTAGCAGTAGCAGTAACAGCACTCAATGAATACCAACTTAGCAAGAAGTATGTGCTGGTGTGATGGGGTAGAGAGGTTGCTGGGGGCCTCAGATTCTCACCAATAGCATGAAGGCTTGGGCCAGATCACTGGTTTTCAACTCAAGTGTTCACTCCCAACCTCCATTCTATTAAATGGAGCCATATTCTTTAGTATATTGAAAGTTTTCTCAACTCCTGGATTGACAACTAGCAGCTGGAGAGTTTTATTATTGTGACCCAGAACTTAAGTTTTCTCTACCTACATTGTTAGGCTATGTGAGCCTCACTGTCATAAAGACTCCATGGAAAAGGTTGTGAACTGCTGAAAGGGATGTTCTCTGAAGTCCTTTTAGTTCTGACATTCTCTGAATTCTGTGATTATTTTTCTTTTCTCTTAGTTTCCTTTCATTTAACACCATCTTATATGCAAGTTCCCAAGAATCCATGGGGTTCTCCCCCTTGTCAGCCTCAGGGGTTCCCTTCTCTTTGCTTAGCACTTTCCCTATCAATTCCCTGCTCCTGATTCCCTCTCCTTTACAGGCCTTTTCAGAGCCTTCATTTCAGTGAATCCCAATTGTCTGTGTCTATATATCTCCGCACACTTAAGGTCTGTATTCCTGGCACTAGTAGGCACTCGGCAACTGTTGGATGAATTAGTGAATTCTTAATGATTATCAAGAACATACACATTCATACACTTAATAACCTTTGATCATTTGACTTCTTTTGTGAGGGTGTCAATTTGGACAGAATTGCTAGATTCAAAGTTATAAGCTGGTTTCCTGCTTTTATTACCAACTGCCAGATTGCTATGGCTTTTGTTTTATGTAAGCACTAGTATTGCTGATAACATGTGTGGTAATTATTTATAACATAATATTAAATAATTAAATCCAAGAGTACTTCCTCTCTCTCTTCCTCTCACCCTTGTTTCTGGGTACCAATATCCTTTTTATCCCAAACTCCAGTGGTTTCTGTAAAGCCACTCTCATCAATGCTACATGTTCTGCATTTAGCCAAAGAAAAAGAAATGGGTTGTTCCAATGCTAGGTGCCCATGTCCTCTTTGAACTCTGCACCCTTTTGCAAGTTCAACATCAGCTTGGCTGGGGATTTTCTGCTGTGTTGATGATGATGGTGATGATGATAAGGATAACTATAAGAATCCCATTTTATAGATATGGAAATTAAGGCTCAGAGATGTGACATGGCTTGCTCTCAATCACACAGCTAGGAATTTCCAGAGACAGGATTTACATCTGTTTCCAACAGAGTCAAAGATGGTCTTTTCCCACAAAACTACACTACACGGCTCCCCAAGTGGACGCATAGTGTCAGAAGCCTTGTGGGAGCGGCAGGTCTGTCAAGTTCTACAGGCCTGGGCTGTTTATTGCTGCTGAGGACACTCATCACTACGCTAATTACATTAATTGCTGCCCACTCTGCGGCTATGTAGGTGGTTTAACAACACCTAGCAACCTGGTAATGATGCCTGGGCCTGCCTGCCTTTGTGAAAACATCTGACTGCTTTAAAAAAAAAGAAAAAAAAAAATCCTTCCGGTGGTGGCCAAAAATAGTAATTATAGGTTCTATTGGTTGGAAGTTAGTGACTTTCTACCTTGTAGGGAAA
This sequence comes from Oryx dammah, assembly GCF_014754425.2. Classification (NCBI taxonomy): domain Eukaryota; kingdom Metazoa; phylum Chordata; class Mammalia; order Artiodactyla; family Bovidae; genus Oryx; species Oryx dammah. Next base: position 85,126,777 of record NW_024070212.1, on the reverse strand, counting down.
AGGTCAAGACACTGAACTTTGACACTCCATCAGCCTCAACTCTGTGCTTGACACTTTATTTAAGGGATCTTTGATAATCCTCATGATAGCTTAGAGGTAGGTATTATCCTTATTTTGTTTCTAAGGGAACCCAGTCACCTGCTTGGGTTCACATAGCTGGGAATGGGTTTAGAACTGTCAGAGGACAAATTTAGCTTCCCCACATTTCCCTACACCATAGTACCTCTCAACAGGAGACTTTTGCTTCTGATGCTTGGAATTGAATTACATACCAGCGGGGCAGAGTCTGTATTTCCAGAGAGGAAGCAAGGCGTTGAAAATCGGTGTTTCACAGAGGCCTCCATTGCTAGGGGATGATACCAGCATTTCAACCTTCTAACTCCCATCTCATCCCGACCTTCTCAAGGAAATGTTAGCAGACTTTTCCAGTTGACTTTTTAAGAAGTAATTTGAAGACTACATCCAGTACTTCTTGGGAATGGACAAGGTGGCTTTGGCAATTTATCGTAATTGAGTAAACGACTTAGCTTCCCCAGACAGCCAGATAACAGAGGCTAATTTAGGGAGTAATTGACTTTGGAATGTTGTATATGCATGCAGTTTATAGGTGTGTCCATATTATGTGTCAATAAATGTAGTGTGCAAGCGCATGCATGGTGTGTGTTCTTCAGGAAGTCTTGAGATACTGGTGTACTTAGATGATTTGGTTCCTTTATTACCTATCATCTGGCTGTAAATGAGGCTTAAAAATATGTTTCACTAATATTCCAAGCAACTATATTATAAGATGACACAGAGTAGTGGTTAAGATATCTGGAGCTTGATCAGGGTTTGAATTTTGGCTCTGTCTCTTACCAGCTGTTGTGACTTAGGCAAGTCACCTAACCTCTCTGGGCATCAGTTTTGTCATTTCTAAAAACAGGGGTTAAAACAGTTCTGACCTCATGGGATTACTATAAATCAGGGAGATTTTTTTTGTAATTTAATTTTTAATTGGAGGATAATTACTTTACAATATTATAATGGTTTCTGCCATGCATCAACATGAATCAGCCATAGATATACATATGTCCCCTTCTTAAACCTCCCTCCCCCTTCCACCCCTCTAGGAATGTCACAGAGCACCAGTCAAGGAGAATTTTTAGGGTAGGGACTACCTCTGTACCCTTCTCTGCACCCAGTTAGAATGAGGTTTGGAAAGAGCAGGCTTTGGAGTCAGACAGTTCCTCAGCTTTGATTCTAGTACTCTCATACTGACTGTGTGACCCTGGAGGAATTATTTAACTTTCCTGGGCCTCAGATTCCTCAACTGTGAAATAAAGGCTCATTATTCCCACCTCAAATGATTGTCATGTGATGAGGTGGGACCTATGGAGAGACCTAGTACCTCGGATAGCGCATTGGAAGTATCTGTTTTCCTTTTTCCCATCCCAGAGGCTGACATTCGGGATGGCTGTGTTCTTGTTTGATATGTAAAACACATTCTTTTCTCTCATGTTGTGTGTTAGTCGCTCAGTCGTATCTGATTCTTTGAGACCTCTCTGTTCATGGAATTCTCCAAACAAGAGTACTGGAGTGGGTAGCCATTCCCTTCTCCAGGGCATCTTCCCGACCCAGGGATCAAACCCAGGTCTCCTGCATTGCAGGAGGATTCTTTACTGTCTGAGCCACCAGTGAAGGCCCTTTTCTCATACTCCATCTTTATTTTCTCCTTCCCACCCTTTTCCTTTATTTCCCTTCCTCCCTTTTTTCTTTTTCGGTCAGCCTCCATCTACTGACTCAGCCCCCCTATCCTGCGTCACCTGGTCCCTGGATTGTGGCAGCAGCTCTCCCTGGCCTCCTTCATCCTCCTCTCCATCCAACACTCTGTGGTTGTATTCTCCACACAGGGTATCCTTTCATAACCTGACCCAGACCTTGCTACTCCTCTGTGCCACTCCTCCCAGTAGCTTCTCATCACACTGGGAACAGTCTGTGGCCCTCACCATAGTCCAAAAGGCTCTGTGTGTGAACTGTCTTCTGGTAAACTCTCTGAGCCAGCTTCCTAGCACTTTTTAACTCTGCTCCAGCCTCAAAAGCCTTCTGACTATTCCGGGAACTTTCCAAGGATGTTCCAGCTTTGGGTCTTTTATAAGTGCAGTTCTCTCTCCCTCCAAGCAGCTATAGAGTTCATTCTCACTTCCTCACATCTCTGCCCACATGTCACCTTATCAGAAAGGTGCTCTGTGATGACCTTACATAAAATAACACCCCAATCACTCTCAATCCTCCATTTTATTTATCTCCTCACTTTTCATAGACAGATTCTAGACTTATTCCTTTACTTTTGATTGCCTCTCTCCCCAGAATGGAAGGTAAGCTCTATAAGAACAGACTTTGTTTTCTGCTGAGTCCCCAGAGCCCAACACATAGTAGGTGCTCAATTAGTATTTGCTGAATTGATGAATGTGTGTGGCCTCTGTATGAAATGATAGGGAAGAGCCTGCATAGCTGTTCCAGGTGATCCCAGCCCTGATGGCTCACTGACCAGTATTTATTGTATCCAAGCCAAGGTGATGAGCAGTGAAGAGGAAAACCAGGTGGCCTTTTAGGGACCCACCCCCTTCATATATGCACCTTCAAGGCCAGATCTGTCTCATCTTGGCAGCGACATACCTGGCTTTACACTGCTTCATGCAGAGTTGCTCTGTTGTCTGGAGTTCTCATGGCAGCTTTGTAATATGATTAATTTTGCTCATATAGATAATGTATCGATCATAGATAAAGATCACTCATTTTTTTTTTACTAATGTTTTGTGTTTAGTATACTACCACAAACTGAAAGTTAGAGATGTAATATCTGCTTGTTCCCAGACTATGAAAGCAAAAACACAAAGTCTGCTAGCACTAAATCACTCTTAGCCACCGGATCTCTCCCTGCCTTCACCCTCCTGTCCTGATTCTGTTCCTGTAAAGTATAGTAGCTTAGTGGAGGGCAAAGTTGTACTAGGGGTCTGGGTTTCCAGTCCCAACACCACCCCTTATTCACTGTGAGATCCTGAGCACTTACCCTCCCTCCCTGTCCCTCAGTACCCTTCTCTGTAAAATGGGCCTTGACAACAGGTACTCAGTACTATGTGCTGAATGAAAGATGGCAAAATGTGACACTGAGGAAGAATGGTAGCCCATGGTGAACCCTCAGTAGCGCTAGTGCCTCCCATGCACACTGATTTGCACAACTGTGATGTAAACTTACTTTGGCTTTGGTCGGCCTTTGGGATAGACAAGCCAGCTAAACACGGAGACAAGGCCTTTTGGAATCGGTACTGCATAAGGCTTTCATAGAGGTCCTACTATTTGCATGTTGTGATTAGTTGTGTCTGACTCTGCGATCACATGGACTGCAGCATGCCAGGCTTTCTTGTCCTTCATTATCTCCTGGAATTTGCTCAAACTCATGTCCATTAAGTTGGTGATGCCATCCATCCATCTCATCCTCTGTCGCCCCCTTCTCCTCTTGCCCTGTTTTTCCCAGCGTCAGGGTCTTTTCCAGTGAGTTGGCTCTTCACATCAGGTGCCAAAGTATTGGAGCTTCAGCTTCAGCATCAGTCCTTCCAAGGAATATCTAGGGTTGATTTCCTTTAGGATGGACTGGCTTGATCTCCTTGCAGTTCAAGGGACTCTCAAGAGTCTTCTCTGTTTGCATGGCAGAGTGGAAGATTCTGGGACAGGCAGGCAGGCAGTGAAAGGCATGGTTCTGCTCCAATTAGTTTCCCAGGGCTGCTGTAACAAATGCCACAAGCTTGGTGGCTTTGAACAACAAAAATTTCTTCTTGCATAATTCTAGAGGTCAAAAAATCAAGGTGTTAGTTAGCATGGCTGCACTCCCTTTGAAGGTTCTGAGGGAAGATCCCTTCTTTGCTGCTTCCAGCTTCCTGTGACTCCTGATAACACTTGGCTTGGGGCAGCATCTCTCTAATCTCTGCTTCCATCCCTGCCTGCCTTCCATCCCTCCCCTCTAGGTATTTCTGTGTCTCACGTCACCCTCTCCTTTCTAAGTCACTAGTCACTGGATTTAGGGCTGACCCTAAATCCACAATGAGATCCTTAATTTAGTTTTACCCACAAAACCCCTATTTCTAATAGGGTCATATTCCCAAACACTAGGGGTTGGACATATCTTTTGGGGGCAGGGGGACACAGTTTGATCTAATACAGTTTCTTCGGGAATTTCAGATTAGGCAAGGGGACAGAATACACATAGCTGAGCAACCAGAGTTTCAAGTAAACAGTAAAACAAACCCTTCTGGGAGATAGGTAGGGGTTTGATTCATTCATTCTTTGATCCAGTAACACTGCTGAACCCCTGCTGAGCTGGGTGCAAGGAAGTAGAATGATAAGGTGACCACCAACTGGTAGGGAGGGTGGTGGTAGTGGTGAGAGGGTGTGGCGGGGATGGGTAACAGGTAGGGAGGAACAGGTGTTTCCAACAGCATGGTAGGGCTTGGAGGAGGTGGACCCTGAAGCTGTGGGGGCTTAGCAGAAAGTCTGGAGATCTGGAGAGCTCTGGAGGCATGGTGGTCAGAGAAGTCTTCCTGGAGGAGGAGGGGTAGTATCTCACAGGAGACCTGAAAGATGAGGTAGTAGGAAGCAGCCATGCCCAAAGAGGGAGGAGTTCTAGGTAGAAGAAAAGGAATCCACAGGAAGCCCTGTGGGCTGAAGAGGCAGGCAAGGGGTCAGATTGGACAGGGTACTGTAAGCCATCCAGAGAGTAATGGAGAGATAGACATATCTGCCTATTAAAAATAAAAATTAGAGAAAGACTGTAATGGAAAGTATTTGTAGTAGATTCTAAATTTATATTTATCATGTCTTTTTTTTAAAGACATATAACATATATGCAGAAAAGTGCACAAGTTATGAGTATAACTTGATGAATAAGTGCATAGCCCTGTGTGTACACCACCTAGGTTGCTGGGTTGTCAGAGAAGAGGCAGAATAGAGACGAGTTCAACATGGGTCAATGACTCAGAATTCCTCTTCTTTGTCCCATGGAGAAATGACCCCCATAACAGGAAGAAGCGGGGATCTGGATGAGGAAGACTCCATTTTGAGCACCGTATCTGGTATTCCCCTGTTGTGTGATCTCAGGCAAGTGGCTATACTTCTCTTATCCTTGGTTTTACCATCTGTGGAATGGGCTAACAGAGGAATGGGCTAACAGTGTCTGCCTCACCAAGATGGTGTGAAGGTGAAACAGCACAAAGTTGAGGAAAGTTCTCTATGTTATGCAAAATATGATTCTCAAATTTGAATATGTCTCAGATCTGGATTTCTTCCCTTTATTGTCTTCCTTCTCCTCCTGACAATGTTTCAGATAAATGAGGAGGGGGATAGGGGGAGAGTTACTCTTTTTGCAGCACTTTTTTTGTTTGTTTATTTGTTTCCCATTCCAAAATATCTATTCCAGATCTGGACTGTCAATCTTGTGCCCTTCTTTATCTTCACCCTTCTTGCTCACTATAGTCCCTCTCACCCAACTAGGCTCAAAGAGGCAGAGGGAAGAAGGAGGGGATTAGGGCCATGGCAAGAAGTTTGAGGATAAAGATAAATCCAATGCTCCTTTCCCAGCCTTCACTGAGGACCTGCTATCTCCAGCTCTGCTGGGGCATTTGGGATCATGGGTGGGAGGTTGGGAGATGTGGAAGGGAAAGAGCTTTCACACTCAGATCGTGTCCTGGCTCATTTGATGAGGTAAAATGGAAACAGGTCCTTAATAGTAAAATCAATTAGGGTCAAGATCTTACTGTAAAGAGGCAAAAAGCCCCTAAGGAGCTGAGAAACAGAAAAAAGGTAAAACACCATAAAGAAGGTGAGTCCAGCACTGGACTCTCCCTCTCTCCTCCCTTTTCAGATTCTTGGCATTTCTGCAATAAATACCTTTAGGCATCTGTTGCATATCAGACCATTCTTTTACATACATGGTCTTATATAATCCTTGAAACAAGACCAAAAGCTAAGAATTGTGAATACGGTGTTTCAGATGAGGGGGACTGAGATGCCTAGAGACGTGCTCAAGATCATACCACTATTAAAAGAAGGAAACAGCTCGGAACCCCCATTCACCCAGCTCCAAAGCGTCTGCTCTTTCCATTCTGCTCTACTATTTCCCTGAATGTACGTGGAAGGGTGCCATGTGCTTTATCTGGCTGCATCGCATTGCATGCATTTTTAGTATTTGTGAGCACATGTCAACAGGCATGTTGACGTGCCTGCTAGGTGAGTCGTAATGATTGCATTTTGAGTGCTAACTGCATTTTTTTGCTGGCAAAGCCTGCCTCAAGGAAAACAGGAAAGGGAGCACACAAGCCCACTGCACAGGAGGTCAGGCACATGGTGAGGCTAGTCCTTGAACACGCCAATGGGAAGTGGCTCTGGGGGCCCCAGTGGAAGTTTACTTTGCTGGGGCAGGGGGTGGGGGTTGGGGTGGGGTGGGAAGCTGAGTTGTTCCATGACTATTCTATTTCCAGAGCACAGTTCATTTCCCATTCTTTTTTTTAAAAAGGAGCTAATATTTGTTTGGCACTCATTAGGGGCCAGGTGGGCATCCCTGGAGGCTCAGACGGTAAAGAATCCTCCTGCAATGCAGGAGACCTGGGTTTGATCCCTGGGTCAGGAAGATCCCCTGGAGAAGGGAATGGCTACCCACTTCAGTATTCTTGCTTGGAGAATTCCACGGACAGAGGAGCCTGGAGGGCTACAGTCAATGGGGTCGCAAAGAGTTGGACATGACTGAGCAACTAACATTTCACATTTATGGGCTAGGCATGGTACTGGGCACTTTACATCTGTGATATCATTGGACTCCCGCAAACCCTGCCAAGGGCCTCCATTAGTGCCTTGTGTGGCCCAGGAGACAAATTCAGGAAGTTGGGGCCATCTCCCCAAGATCACTCAGTTGGTGTGGAACAGAGCAGGGGCTCCTGCCTAGTGCTGTCCAAACAACAGGTTACACTGACATTTTAAGGTTATCAGTGGCACATTTTATTCTTCAATAAAGTTATAAATGATCTCTAATTCATGAACCAGGATGCTGGCATGCTGACTCTGCCCCTGCTCTTTCAGAGAAAGAAGTGCTTTATCTTTTCATTCTTGAGTAATTGGGCTATTTTGTCCTAGAGATATAAATCTTCACCCCAGGTCACTTAAGTGTGATGTCTGGAGGTACAACAATGGCCACCCTTGCTCATTTGGCCCTTTCTCTGTCTTTTTATCCCCTAAGGCACTGGCCTCCTTTTAAGACTGTCCCCTACCATCACCATAGTTTTGTGGTTGCTGAGGCAGCATTAGCCATGACCAGGACCTGTGGCCTGGACAATCCTGCGGTCAGAGAGAGCTGGTGTGGCCAGGGTCCAAAAGGGACCTTTGAGATTTGTGATGGGCCCTAGTGGTCTTCCAAAGCCCCTGACCCCACTCAGCAGTGCCCCTCATAGAAAGTAGATATCCTCAGTGTCATATTTGAACATTTAAGATAAGCATTTGTGCCACCAGCCCCCTGTTAGAGTAAATGACAATTTTGAATACCTGAACGATATTGATTAATACCTTAATGGTCTTCATATTTTGCACTGGGCACACAGATTAACCAGATCTTCCAGAAGCAAGATGAATAATAAAGACGAAAGTCCTTGAAATCCTAGAGCCTGTCTTTTCAAATCTTTTTCAAGGCTCATAAAAGCAGAGAGCAGTGGGGAGAGAGAATGGGGTAGAAGGAGCTCTGAACACAGGCTGTGCCTGGGAGTCCAGCTGTGTGATGTTGGGTGCACTCCACTCACCTCTCTGAACCCCACTTTTCTGCCATTTGGCAGTGGCAATGCTCTCCCTTCCCCGCTCCCAGCTCCAGGTGCCTGCTGTGAGAATTAGAAAAGAATATGTTCCTGGAGGCAGGCATAGCAACCCACTCTAGTATTCTTGCCTGGAGAATCCCCATGGACAGAGGAACCTGGCAGGCTGTAGTCCATAGGGTTGCAAAGAGTTGGACACGACTGAGCAACTAAGCACAGCACAGCATGTTAATGGTTTGGGGGTAAGGTCCTAATACGGAGAGGGTGCTGAGACAAAAGTCAGGAGGCCTGGGCTATCCTGTAGATCTTCCGTAGACTTTGTATCTCCATTTTCTGGGTCTCCGTTTCTGTAGAATGAAGGATTTAGAGTAAGTTTTATTTCCTCTGAGTTCCCCTTTGATCTAACATGCCATGATTCCTATCTCTAAGTGGAGGATTAACTCTTAAGAGATGAATGGAGCTTTAGTATTCAGCTGTTCAACAATCGTTTCATTAAAGGCCAACCATGTGTCAGGCATAGCGCTAGGTGATGAGTGTGTGTGTGTTAGTTGCTCAGTCATGTCTGACTCTTTATGACCCCAAGGACTGTAGCCGGCCAGGCTGCTGTGTCCATAGGATTTTCCAGGCAAGAATACTGAAATGGGTTGCCATTCCCTTCTCCAGCAGATCTTCACAACCCAGGTATCGAACTATGGTTTCCTGCATTGCAGGCAGACTCTTTACCATCTGAGCCACCAGGTGATGGGGATAGAGTGACAAACAAAACAGATACAGCCCCTGCCTTCTTGTCTAATATGAGATAGTTGGGGGAGCTTCCTCATCTCAGATAGTTGAAAAAGTGTCAGGGTTCCAAGGGGAACACTGTTAGCTGAAAGAGCAGCGTAATAGAGGTAGGAGATGGGCAGATAGTCATTGAATCAATAAATCAATGCAAGCACCTTAGTGAAGCTCTTGGGGTGGAGTTGAGGAGTAGCTCCTTGGAGTCAGGAAAGGCTGTGGGTGCTCCATCCAAAGGCGTGTATAATTGCTAAATAGTTTGTTTGTTGAGACACCTGAGAACAGGAGGATCTGCTCCTACCTGCCTGGTTCCCAAGGGGGCCATTTACTGGGAACGAGGAACAAGGACAGCTTCCCATGCCCTGACTTTTCCCCAGAGGTGGAGCCAGTGCAGATGCTGCAACTCAAGGGAAAAGAGAGGAGTGGCCAGAGCAAAAAGGCAGCGTTAGGATGACATTTGGGTCAAGTCCAGAAGATCCCTTGAAGTTATGGAGTTTCATCTATATCCCTTTTCAAAGAGAACCTGTCCAGTTGCCTAAAGCTACATGAGAGCTGGCTCCAGAGCCACGGTCAGGCGGCTGTCTGGGGAGATAGAAAAAACCTGGGCTTAGGAGCTGGAGATTAACTTGGGTTTGAAGGCTGTGGAACTTTGAGCAAGTCACTTAACCTCTCTGAACAAGCTTCCTCATGTGTTAAGCAGACATCATAATGTTGTCCTCTCTAAGGTGTCATGAGATATAAGCTGTCTCAGGCACCTAAAATCAGTCCCTGTGACTAACTATAGGCTTGATGATTGGTATTCATAAATATTCCATTATCAGGACCCAGAATGTGTTTCTGTAAAATGTGGAGAGGCAGTGCTAAGAACAACTTCAATAAGACAGCTTAGAAGGAGGTTGTATTATCTTCAATATAAGTAAAATAGTGAAACAAGATGGGACTTGGAAGAATTTATCTCTAGCTCAATCCACCCACTAACCAGCTGTCTGACCTAAGATAGGTATTTTTGCCTTCTTTGAGGCTTGGTTTTCTCCTCTGTTAAATGGAGATGATCTTCATGCTCAACATTTTCTCATCCATCCATTAAATTTTTGTTGAATGCCTGTTATGAGCCATACCATTCTTGGTGCTGAGGACACCGTCCCTGACCCTAAGGAGCTCACCATCCAGTGGGAGAGACTGTTAAATAGATACTTACAAGAGAGTGTAGTCAGGCTTAGTCCTGTTTGAGTGGACAAGGAGGGCTTCCTGGAGGAGGTGACATCTAGCTGAGAGCTGAAGGATAAATAGTATTTAACCATATAAAAGTAGGAAAGGAAGTGAGGAGCTGGGAAGGGCATTCCAGGAAGAAGGAATTGCATATGCAAAGGCCAGGAGATCAGTGGAAACAGCAGATGTGATAATGTGACTAGCTGAGTCTGCCTTTCCTCAGTGTGGACTCTAAAAAGGCAGTGGGAGACCACTGAGAGATTTTAAACAAGGAATTGGAATAACATAGTTCACTTTCACTTTCATGTATTGGAGAAGGAAATGGCAACCCACTCCAGTATTCTTGCCTGGAAAATCCCAGGGACGGGAGAGCAGGGTGGGCTGCCGTCTATGGGGTCGCACAGAGTCGGACACGACTGAAGCAACTTAGCAGTAGCAGTAGCAGTCACATTTGCACTGTAGAAAGAGCACTCGGGGTTGAACGCACATGTGTCAAGCTTTATTGTGGACACATAATCATTATTGGGATAAGCTGATTCTTTCCTCCTCCTTTCCCTGACCACAGAAGATGGCTCACAGGAGATGAAATCGCCCTGATGCGCATGCCTGGTGTAGGGTCTGGCACACAGCAGCCGTCCAGTTATAATCCCCCCTTTGAAAGAACAGTCCCTGAAAGCACGATCCCCAGCATGAAGTGCAGGTTGGGGCAAGAAGGCTGAGGGTGTGGCTGCTTGCATTTTCTGGCTGGTGTTCTGGTAGAGCCCACAGGATCTAGGTCAAAGGAAGTTCTCCAGACAGTTCAGTCTTAACCAGTCATCTGAGGTTTCAGGGAGGGCAGATGAAGGTCAGAATATCTCCCCTATTTCGGGAGACCTCTCCTCCCCAGGATCCTGGTCTTGAAAACTTACCAGACATGAGCCATCCTGTTAATGTGTCCAAGTCAGCTTCCTCATCTGTAAAATGGGTATGAAGTTACCTGCGCTGCTGACCACAGTGGGGGTGGAGGGTTGGTGGTTGTTGTGCAGACTGGAAGAAGTATGTGAACCACAAACAACAAAGTAATACAATAGATTCCACTCATTAATACCTACCATGGGCCAGACCTTGTTCTATGAAGCTGGTATTATCTTTATCCCTATTTTACAGATAAAGAAAGTGGAGTTATGCACTCCAGAAATTATGCAAATCATTCAGTGGCAGAAAGTAAGTGGCCGTAGCCAGAGACCTGATGTTTTAAACACAACACCCTAATATCATCAGCTGCTCCTTGAGCTCTCAGCATGGTGCAGGTACTCCAGAAATGAGTGCAGAGAGATGAAAGGAAGAAGGAAAAGAGCAGTGTTTGAAGCCTGAGAAACTTTTTTCTAAAGCTTCCTGACCCCACCTCTAACCAACTCCGGGTCTTCTCCCAGACAAGCTCCAGGAAATGGTTCTTTGCCCCATATTAAAATGATCTATTTGTTACCTGGCTGACTCACTAAGCTAGAACTGATGAGAGCAGGTTCTGTGTCTGGGTCATGGTGATCTCCCCAGGGCCTAGCACAGTGCCTGGCACTCAGTAAATATGTGTGAGTAAATTCTATTTGAAGGGTTTTTCCCCAAGCTTTCCTCTTGGCCAAGAGGTCTAAAACAGAGGAGCCAGGCATCTGAGAAAGTCCCCAAGAACCCTGGGCACATGAAGATGGAGGGCCAGTGGCCAGTGTCGGTGTGCCACCCCCAGGGCAAGCCTGACCCTGGACTCCCACACCCCCTCATTGCTGGATGGACCCAGGTGGCTGGGTGACTCATCCCATTCTGCTCACCTTTCCCTTGGGACCTGATGCTGGCCAGCCCTGCACAGAGCAAGGAGCCCAGGTGTCCCCTGAGGAACCCTAAGGGTTTGCTGGGTAGACCTCGGTGCACAAGCCGGTGTACTGTGCCTGGTGGCTTGAGTTGGGTCCACCTGACTGATGGCTCATCCACGAGTTGCTTGCGAACCAGAACGATCCTCAGGCACACTGAGCAACCGGCTTCCCTTTCTCGCCCGAGGCGGGAGCTGGGCCAGGGAAAGTGAAGAAACCTGTTCTGGGCCTCCGCTGGGGTGGGCGTGGGCGGGCCCCTGCCGGGAAAGGAGCCGCTGGACCAGTTTCCTTGGCTCCTGGACCGGATGCAGCCCCGTGACTAGGGCGGAGGCTGGAGAAATACGTGCCCTGGGCGCACCTGTGTGTCCTCTGGGCCAACACTGGCTTTGGCAATGATAAGACTAAGGGCTCTAGGTCAGCGGTCGCCGGGCGTGCGACTTCCGGCTGCTAAATTAGGCGAGCGGGCGCGGCAGCAGCGAGTCAGCTGATAGGCAGAACTGGAAGAGGCTTTGGACATCCTGTAGGTAGGTAAAGAAAAAGGAGGGAAGGGGCGGCGCCCAGAAACAGCTAGGTCATCGCACCACTGTCTGTAGTTGCAAACGCGCCTTTTGCGCTTTATCCTTGCCCCCTGCCCGGGGCAGCAAGGTTGGATGGAAGGAACCATGGACAGAACTGTATTGGAATCCAGTCCCATCTATCGGCTTTTGTGTTCTGGAGCAGTTAACTTCCCCTGCCTACCAGAGTACGGGATCCTGCTCAAAGCGTGGTGTGAGGAGTCATGAAACCGCATAGGAACAATGCCTAGCACCTGAGTAGTGGAGTCGCTCAGTCGTGTCCGACTCTTTGCGACCCCATGGACTATTGCCTACCAGACTCCTCTGTCTATGGGATTTTCCAGGCAAGGGTACTGGAGTGGGTTGGAGGGGATCTTCCCGACCCAGGGCTCGAACCTGGGTCTCCCGCATTGTAGACAGACGCTTTACCGTCTGAGGCACCATAAAATGGGGTTCCCTTTCTCTTTGTTTCAGACCCAGGTCTCACTCCCAGCCCGGAAGGGGCGCCCCAGAAGCCACCCTAGGACCGTAGGATCTGGGTGGCAGGAGTCCTGGTTTGATAATAACTCCAGAATCAATTTGGGCCTCTTTGACAAGTTATCAGATAGGGTGGGACGTGTGGGAGGACTCCGAAGGCTGCCTTTGGGTCCTGTTTCTGTGATCCTAGGAGGGCATTTCAGTGCATTCTTTGATTCGCGTTATTTATTTATTCACAGATTCCTATCAGGAGAACCGCTTTTTACTGCCTCCCCCGGCGACGTTCCCGGCCCGCCAACGTTTCTTTCGTCCATACAAGGCCAGCTTCCACCCGCTGCTTTTGTGTAAATAAAGCCTGGCCTTCTGCCTGCAGGTTGCAGCCGGAAGCCGGCCTGTGGGGGAAGGGTTCGGAACCGGTACGACCGCCTCAGCCGGGCCGGGAGAGGCCGGAGCCCGCCACGCTCAGCCGTCGCGCGGGGGCGGCACTCCGGGCCCCCAGAATGAGCCGAGCGGAGAAACCTAGCACGTGAAAGTCCCCACCCACCTGCACCCTCTTCCGTGGGTCACCCCGCGCGTGGCAGGCCCTTGCCAAGTATCATCCTGAATTCTCCCCGCGACCCTGAGAGTATCCTTCCCATTTTATAGACGAGAGACTGAGGCTCACCAAGTGTAAGTGGCTTGACCGAGGTGCCATAGGCGAAAAAAGTGGCAAACCGAGAAATTCTAACCGAGTATAGCTGGCTGCAAAACCCAGTCTTCTCCCACCCCACCGGTCACCAGCGAGACTGTAAAGGTCTTAAAGGAGAGGAAAAAAAAAAAAATACACGAATCAGATTAACAGATCGTAGGGAGTTAAAAGGGCCTTCCAGAGCTGCTGGTATTTCAAACAAGTGGACTCGAAGCACAGGATGAGTAACAAGACTACTTTTCCTCGGTGACCAATCATATTTTTTTTTAATTAAAAATATATTTATTAAAATAGATTACGATGGAGAAGAATATAATTTTCAAAATAATGATAGCTGAAAACAGAAGACTTAAATGTCAGGCTGTTTCCACCTCGCACACCTTTCGTTCGATTGCACACATTCTTGACATCAAGTACACAAACAGGCAAACTGAGGCCCGAAACCAGTCCCACTGAGAGCGAGAGGCTGAGTGGGAGGAGAACCGAGATTTCCGGGCTCTCGGCCTGGGGTGCTTTCAGCAGGGGGCGGGGGTCCTGTTTGTAAACAGGTGTCCTTGGACAGCCACTGCCGATTTTTGTCACTCCGCCAACTGAAGGGACGATTCTGAGTAATCGCGAGCAGTCAGCGCAGCTGGGGCTAAAAGCGAAAGGGACGCGCGCGCGACGGGCCCGGGAGGGCGAAGGGTAAAGCGCGCAGGCGGGGCCGCCGCCGGGGTTCCCGCGGGGCGAGCGTGCGGTAGGCGTCCTCCCGGACCGCTCTCGACGGCCCCGCCCCGCGCAGGCGCAGACGCTGCAGGCCCCGCCCCTGCTCCTAGCCTGGGGGACCCATCCCGGACCTGAGAATCCCGGACCTGAGAATCCCGGACCTGAGAATCCCGGACCTGAGAATCCCGGACCTGAGAATCCCGGTCCCAAACCCCTCCTCCCAACAGGGGCTAAAAGGTGCAGGGGGCGTTTGACCAGCCCGTCCAGCTTCAGGTCCTGGGGCCGGCGGCCCTGACCTTGCGCGTGGGAACAGTCAGGTTCTTAGGCTTGACCTTAAATCCGCCCCTGGTATTTGCTAACACTAAGGTCTTAAGAAAATTACCTAAACTCTCTCTCAGTTTCTGCATCTGTAAAATGGGAGTTAGCGAGTCTTACCTCATGTAATTGCTGTGAGAAGTAAATGTGTACCTAGCTGTAAAGGTCTAGAACATTAAAAAGAAAAAAACAAATGCTGTTTTACTGTTATTGCTAGGCGGGCCTGGGTGGGACTCTCAGGCCGATTCAGAATTGGATGACCTGGGCAGATGGACTTTCTAAGTTCCCCCACCTGGAAAAGAGAGCTTCATTACAATTGCCGTCACAGGGTGGGGATGAGGACAGACGGCCTCCCCAGCATCTGGCAAGACCACACGTGGTTATGTTTGCAACTCTTATTACTTGCCATCATTGTCTTAAGCATTTTACACTTATTAGTGCCTTTCATCCTGCACAATTACAGTATGACAGAGATATTACTATTTTCCATTTCACAAATAGGAAACTGAGACAGAGAGGTTAAATGATTATCTAAGGTCACTCAGCTACTAAGTAGGATTTGCACAGAGCGGCAAAATCTGGCTTCCTATTCCGTGTTCCTAACTCCTACCAGATGTAGGAGGCAGGGTCTGGGGATGCAGACAGAAATAATGATGGCACACAGCCATCTCCTCAACAAAGGGCAAGATCTCCTTTCTTAGTTTGCCAGCCTTCCTTGCATATTCTTAAGCATTGTAGGCACTTTATCATATTTTATATGTGCATTGTGTGCGCCTGGGGCAGGGAGGTATTTGACATTGTTAATTTCCCTCTTCCCCTATTTTTGTGGTCTAGCTACAAGTCTTTACTTGGAGGGTGGACATTAGATGTTTTAGGTGATAGAGAACTTAGTGTCTAGTAGGTGCTCCCGGTACCTGAGTTCCTCCTTCCCTGTACTTAGCGAACACACTAAGGCTTAGACCTTTAAATAATAATGATTGCTTCTGCCTCTGAAAATTACTGTCGGTGCTGTGGGGTTCCCAGAACTGAGGATGAACTTACTGTATTTATCACTTAATCATTTCCAAAACAGCTTATGACTACGACACCTTTAATCAAAGGTGCAGAATTCTCCCTCTCCAACCCTCCCTCTTTGGGGTGCCTGTGATAACTCTTGCTGTAAATGACTAAAGCTATTAAATATAGAATGTAGATCTTCCTGCGATGCAAGTGTAAGCTGTCGTTATATTCATTGCTTAAATGTTATGATCGTTTCAAGCTTGCCTTGTGCATATGAAGCCTTGAGCTAAATGTGGAAAGTAAGGGGGAAAAGTGCTTAACGATTGGAAATAAAAGCATGCAGTGGATAGGGTTCCAGAGTTAAAAAAAAAAAAAAAAAAAAGGCTTTAAATTTTAGAAGATTTGAATCCTGGTCTGGTTCCAGGCAGCATGCCCTAAATTCCCAGGCAGCATGCCCTAAATTCCCATCATCCAGCAATGCTGTATTCTGAGGGTTAAACCACCTTTAGACAATGCAATGAGCTGAACTGATGACAAAGCATTAAATTGTGAGTTTCTCCTTGAACATGAGATAGCTGTGGAGAGGGTTCAGCAAATGGTAGGCACTCAAGGGAAGCCTTTATGATTAGTGACTGGGACACAGAGAGACCACTGAATATTTTCCAGTCAACTGATTTTTATTGAATACCTACTCTGTGCTAGATGCTTATAAGTCCATTATTTCAAATTAATTGCAAAATGAACTTGTGAGGAAAACATCATGTTATAGAGGAAGAAATTGACACTCCAAAAAGTTCATTAACTTGCCTGTCTCACCAGGGAGTAAGTAGTATAATCTGAGTTGCAATTTGGATCTAATCCTAAATTCAGCAGCTAATTCACTGCACCTCTCTTCTTTTTCCCATATGCCTGGCTGTCAGTCATCTTAGACCTGGAGGCAAGAATCAGAGGGGATTTTAAGTTGCCCTCAACCAGGGTTTCTCTGCCTCTTTATGAAATCCAGGTCACTGTAGATAAATGCAAAAGCCTTTTCTGAATGAGTTTCAAATTAAAAATAAATATTATCATTCAAAACAAAGCAAAGGGACAGCATTTTCACATTTTCAGGTTTTTGTTTGTTCTCTTGCTTTGCAGCCATGCCCTGTGGCATCTGGGATCTTAGTTCCCCTACCAGAGATCAAACCTGTGCCCATACCCCCCTGCTTTGGAAGCACAGAGTCTTAAAACACTGAACCATCAGGGAAATCCCATCTTCAGTATTTTGTTTTTAAACCCAATAAGCCTCTTCAGAGCTTTGGGTTCTAGCTCCTCACCTCCACCCACCCCAGTGAGAGCTGCTCACTCCTCTCACCTCCTGGTCAATTCCTTCCTGGGAAGTAAAGCCCAGAGAGGAATGAATTGCTAGTGACATGGTCAGCACCTGAACTCAGGTCTGACTGGCTGGCTCCCTTCATGTGTGGTGTCTTTTGTTTAAACACCCTGCTTGCCTCTCTGTTAGGTATCTCACCATGCCTTAGCTCAGAGTCCACACTTGAAACTGACTTGATCACCTGGAGTTCCAGAGTGTGTTATCCTTCCAGGCCTCATCCTCTGCCTGGAATGCTCTCAACCCCTTCCCCGCACCTCCTGTTTGCCGGGTAAACACCTATGCATCAAGATGCAGCTGAAATGCAGCTTCCTTAGGAAGTTTTCTGTACTCCTACCTATATCCAAGTGAAGGGACTGATTTTTCTTTCCTGCCTGCCTGTGTAGAACCATCTCCTAGCATTTGTTATACTTACATCTTATTGACAAGTCTCTCCCTCTCAATCACTTATGACCTCCCTCTGCATCCTCCTACCACCACTCCCCAAATTGTGGTGATTGAGATGAACCAGGTTTTCGCATTTTTTTTCAGCAGCCTACCTGACATGTAGCAAACACTTGGTAAACGTGTGTGCAATAAATATATGCATATACACCCACATTGAATGTCACCATCAGATTATTTTTATAGCCTTAAATCTTCACCAAGGCTCTAAGCAATGAGGAAAAGCTGTCCTCTGTTGAAGCAATGGGGAGCCACTCCAGGTTTTTGAAGCAGAGAGCTCCTTGATCCACAGGTAACATAGAGACCTGCTCAGGTGATTGAAACTATCTCCCAGTTTCTAGGCCTCTACCTTTGTAGTATTTTCCTGGAAAGACTTTATAAATAAGAGGAAGAGAGTTTGGGGAAGAGAGTTTATTCTCATTCATTCTTTGTTTATTAAAAAAAAAAAATTGCCTGCTAACCCCCAGGTGCTGTTTTGGGCACTACTGATATAGCAGTGAGCACAGTAGACAAAATATCTCCCCTCATGTTATTTCCATTCTCCTTGGAAGAAAGACATAAATAAATAATAAATGTCTCAGTTCAGACTATGAAGAAAGAACAGGATCACAGAAGGTAGATGGAATGGAGGAAGGGCAGACTATTTTAGATGGGGGATCAAGAAAGGCTCTTTGAAGAAGTGGCATTTGCCAGGGCCTGGAATGCAGTGAGGGAGGAAGCTGGGTGAATATCTGGAGGAAGCATATTCTAGGCAGAGAAAGTAGCAAGTGCAAAGGCCCTAAGATGGGTGGGTGGTAGGGGGCAGGGCGGGTAGGTCGCAGTGGGTAGGTCCCAGGTTGTTTTCAATGGCAGCTGTTGGTGTCAGTTGCTAGTTTGGTAGGTGGGATAAAATCAACATGCAGTTTGTTCTGAGTTCAAGCCAGCTGTGGGTGGATGAATAAGAGAATGAATGAAGCATGGTCTATCAGCCAGAAAATTGGGCTGAATTCCTTCGTCAGATTTTTATAGCTTTCAGTCAACAACAAAATGAAGGCTTTGGAGCAAAGTATAAGAACAATATGATCTTTAAAATGAATTTAAATGACCAAAATAGAACAAAGTCAGAGTGAGTTTCTGAATGTAAAATAGATGGCATTTTAGTGTTATTCCTTAAAAAGCAATCTGCCAAACCCATCCCAACTTGAATGTACAAGTTGCTCCCACTGTAATTTTGGGGATAGCACTGAGATGCCACCTGCAGAGGGTACCTTCAGCTTGGTCCTGCTGGGGGACTGTGGAGTGTGGGTTACACTTCAGTTACCCCCACCCAAGGCTTAAGGAAGTACAGCACTTGACCGTCCTCCCAAGAATAGCACTGGCCGTTGAAGTCATACCAGACCACACTAGTGGTCTTCCTCACACCACCAGCAAAGAGGAATCCCACTGGAATCTGGTCAGAACAATGACACTATCTGGTATGATAAAGCAGAATGAAAAAAGGCTGAGCTGGACATTCTTTGGCCTTAGCTCTGCCTCATGCATGCAGTACTCATTATACTCTAATGCTTTTAGGACCCAAGACAGTTATAGGAGAACCAAAGACCTGCATTCCGAGGCACAGTTTGCAGCCCCCCGCTGTGCTTCCGCTCAGCCCTGAGGGTGGATAAATACACATTTTAATCCAAGAGGGCAGGGAAGCAATGTGAAGGCAGAGGGACCTGAATTCAGATTCTGTTTTCATTTTTGACTCTGTGGAGTGCTGTGTGACCTTCAGCACTTTACTTAACGTCTCTGAGCTTCAGTTTTCTCTTTTAGAATGCTTAATAATCCCCAGACCCAGACATTTCCAGCTCATGGTCTTGTTTCTTGGGGTCCCCAACTGTGTGTCTGTAATGTATCTGAAACAACAAAAATGATAATTTATGTTTTTCAGGAACTAAATGAATTCTGGCTGGACGGTACATAATTGATATTCTTGCATTGTAAGTCATTGTCTTTATATGTTTTGTTGCTTGTAATTACAGGATCTTGATCAAGAAATTTGAAATACATTGGCAGAGGAGTAGTGTTATACCTCCCTTTAGAACTGGAGGGAAACTTTAAAAAAGGGCGAGGGAAGGGGAAATAAACTCAGGTTCATTTCAGATGCACTTATGTTGTGGGTGGGGTCCACTTTTGGATCACTCTTTGCCTTCAAGTTGGCCAAGCAGACTTGAGTCTGTGAGAGTTGCCTTTTGACACCAAGATTTGGAGGTGGCAGTAATGGGGAATCTAAGAGCTATTGGAGGAGAGGGGACCTGAATGTCTAACACACTGGTGGGGCTTCTTAGGGACATGCCCACTCCCGAGTGATTGGCAAGCCTGCTAAGTTTGGTGCTGAATGAGTAAGTGGATGATTTGTTCCATGTCGTGTGATAGCAAGCGCCTGCTTTCTAGTCCCAGTTCCACTTCTTGGGGAAGTCCCCTGCCCTCTCTGGATTCTGTTTCTTTCACCATACACTGGGGAGCATCAGACTTGCCCATCCTACCTTCTGGGGTTGTTTCAAGAATCAGATGCTATACAAAGGAACCTGTCCATTACCTGTGATAATGCATGGAGCAAGTTGGATGAAGGAATCATAGGCTCTCTGCAACCACTTAGTATGAGCTCAGGAAACTCTTATAACTTTACTAAGCCTCCGTATTTTTTTTTCATCTGCAAAATGGAGATAATACCCACCCATCCTTTCAAATTCATAGGGATCCAATGAGACAGTGGATGAGAAGACATCTTATAAATTGTAAAGTGCTGAAAGAAAAATGAGGAATTATCGTTTTCCTCTTCCTCATCCCCTTTGCCAGTATTATATCCCCTGGTCCCTAAGAGGACCTGCAGGGTGGATGTGTTCACACCATCCTCATCAGGCTGCTGCTGTGCCTGGAGCCCCAGCTTCCAAGTCAGAGTGGCTTCTGCTCAGTCCCCCACTCCACCGACTACTAGCTGCTGTGTGACCCTGGGTGAGTAACTTAACTTCTCTGAGCACTTCTGAAAACTCAAGACAATGAGACCTACCTCAGCGCTGTTTGTGATAGAACCCAAGCAGGAGAGCATGTGCTTATATCCAGAAGAGCATCTGTTTTAAGTTCAATCCCTGCTGATTATTTCTTTTGCTAAGCCCTCCTCCCCCACTTGGATCTTCAGACTTAAATCCACAACGAGGTGGCCATCGTAGGGGGGTTTAGTCTAGTTTATTCCTGAAGCTACTTGTCACGTGCTAAGCTGAATCACAGTGAGTTGCTGAGTCTTTTTCTCCATTAGACTGTGAACTTCTAAGAAGGACACGTGTGGCTTGCAGCTGTAGCCCCTGGTATAGGGTAGCCATGGTGGTCTAGGCACAGGAGAAAGAATACAGACGCTGGGTACACAGATCTGGGTTTGAATTTCTCTCCACTGCTTCCTTGTGGTTGGACCCTGGACAAATCATTGTACTATGCTGAGATTTGGTTTCTTCATATGACCCTAACCAAATAGTGGTGCCCATATACCGGGGTTGTTGGGAAGCTGGCTATAATGCATGTAAAATGGCTTGTGTGGTACCTGGCACGTCCTTGGCTTTAGTGAGTAACTCTTGACTGAAAAACTCTGCCCAGTCTTGCATTCTGTCCCTGATGCACCTCCTTTTCCTGGACAGAAGGCACTGGAGCATGATCACAGGAGTGGCACAGGAAGGGGTATGCCACTTGCCACGTACCCTTTGGCCCAGAGAGGAAGAGTATTTTATTAAATATTTCTGACATTGTTTAGAATTGCCTGCACATGGTGACAATTAAAACAAGACTGACGTTTATTATGTGTACTTTTTAACGTTTGCTGCAGATAACATCCCCCTTATTACCTGCCTCCAGAGTGGACTGCTCCTATTCACCATCTTTGCTTCATCACTGGCTCTCAAAATTGAGAGAGTTGTGGTATGGGATGGGGGGGTGTTGTTGGTTGGGGAGAAGATGTGCTATTATTACAAAGCAGTACAGTGACTGTCTGTAGAGGTGGGTCCATGGCTCTGTAGGAGCACTGAGGTCAAAGCCAGCCACCCACCCTGGTTTTGGGGCCTAGATTTGGCAGGCAAAGCTCACAGAGGAGGAGTCTTTCAGCTGGACCTGTAGGAAGAGCAGGGCCATGCCAAACAGGGAAGAGGAGGCAGGGCTGTCGGGTGGGGTGTAAGTGAGAGCGCCTGCCAGGCACAGAGTTTTCACATTGCATGCAATATTCTGGGAACCTCACGTAGGAGGGTTTGGTTGGGGCAGATCCAACAGGACATATTACTTGTCCAACAGGACATATTTAAAAATCTCCCAGGGAATGTTCTTTAAATTCCCATTTTCTTACAGGTTCTGGAGAAGATTCTAGCCTACTGCTCTCTTGTTCTCTGAGTGCAGAGCTCGGTGGAACCCTGCCTTGGCCCACAGCCATTAGAATATTTCTCAGGGAAAGCCCTTGGACCAAGAAGTCTGTTTTCTCTTTTCTTTGGAAACTATGGTGCTCTTTACAAAAACAAAGGCATTTGGATTCTATTCAGGAAAAATGTAATCTACAAACAAATAGACTTGGAAAATCTGTGCCTCACCCTGAGTGCCTGGGTCAGGCACAGGAGAGCCACACCCTTCTGCTGCTTTCTAACTGGAGGCCACCTCCTTTGTCCTCTTCTGTATGTTGTCTCTGACCATCTGGAGGGCAGCACCTCCTTTCCATGCTTCTTCCTTCCCTGCTGTTCAGGGCCCCTGTCTTGCTCTGCCTGGAATGTTCTTCCCCTCCCTGTCTACAAGCCACTAATCTTCCTTTGAGACCCCACTTCGGCATTTTGTCCGCAGTTCTGATTTCCTTCAGATAGCTCGTTTCTCCTCTATAGTGTTGCTCTGGATAATTTAAAATATTAAATGTTCTTCTTCTTTTTCCAAATAACAATCCATGATCTTATTTTTAAAAACTATAATCATTATAATGGTTGCCAACTTAAAGTTTTGCTGTGTGCCAAGCAATATGGTACATAATGTTACTCACCTCAGATGCAAAGTCCTTAGGACAGAAATTGACACATAGTAAGTTCTCAGCGGATGTTTCTTATTATCTTAATTCTCTCATGGCACTTGTAACAAATACAGTTTGTCATTGTGGTGCTCAGGTTACTGGTCTGTGAGCTTCTTGAAGGTAGAAACTTTGTCTTCTTTCTCTGATGTCTCCAAGCTTGTGGCTATGGGAAGGGTATTTGGTAATTGAACTTTTAGCCTTTGAAACTGATGACTCTGTAGAGATATATTCCACAAATTCCCAAATCAATAGAGTAGCTCTAGCCTAAAGAATTTACGATGGAGAATCAGAAAATCTGGGCTTAATTGTGTTCCATCTACCCACTAACGTTGTGACCTTGGATAAATTAACCAACCTTTTGTGAGTCCCAAACATCTATTTTCCATAAAGGGGTTAATAGTCCCTAGCTTGCCTTACCCACAGGTTTGTCTTGAGCACCAGAGGAGCTAACACATGGGAGAGTTTTGTGAATTGTCAAGTATTTTATTATGTGACACATGATTGTTAGAATCACTTTGTTCTTTATTGCTGTCACCTTCAGAGTTGACAGAACATGAATCCACAGGTAACTCTAGTTGGACCAAGACCAACATGCCATTTGGGTTTTCATATAGTCTAAAAATGTTCTTGATGTTTGAGACAGCACGGTTTCTTTTCAAAGCATGTGTCTAAGACATTAGTATCAACCTTTCTAAAGATTTTTAAATGGTGCTTAATTTTTACCACTAGACTGCTTTAAAATCTATGACCCTAAATGTCAATTATGTTCCCTCTCAGGAAATTCTGAGAGAATTGTAATCAAACAATGTAGTATTTATTGGAGCTTGATGCTAGGGAGTATAAGGAGAAATGAAAAGATGTAAAAGACATGGCTTTACCCTCAAGGAGCTTACCACCTCATTTGGGAGCTTGGGCTGAGTTACAGACTTGTGGGCAAAGTATGTCATCTGAGAAAGAAGAGATTCCCCTATATTGAGGTGGTTTGTGAAGACTTCAGGGAGAAACTGGGCCTTGTGCTACACTTAAAGGAGGGCTAAGGTTTAGACTGCAACCTTGGGAAATAATTCATAAGTCAACACTAGGGCCATAGACTAGTGGTGCTAACACGTTCTTTCAGCAAGATTGTTAACTTCTTTAGTTCCTGGTGGATTTGGAGGAAGATACGAGAACATTCTAGAAATGTATTCACTGACAAATGCCTGAATCCCAGAAAGCAGGTAATATTTTGTGCCTGAAGCTTTCATGATGAGGAAATATAAAATTTCTTCTTAAAAAAATATTTTTTCAGTCACGATGTACGTGTCTAAAGTCAGAGAAACAGCTGGTTACCAAAAATTGTAACACTCTAGTTCCAGCATAGTAATAACAATGAATGCTCCTGGATCAGTAAAGCCAATACACACTGCTAAGGATTGGATAATATTAATAATAACTCAAAGAGGAAATTTAAAAAAATACACAATTGTAACAACTTAGAGAAAAAGAAAATGAGAACACTAGGTCCAGGGCTTCCCTGGTGGCCCAGTGGTGAAGAACGCTCTTTGCAGTGCAGGGGACACTGGTTCAATTCCTGGTCTGGGAAGATCCCACATGCTGCAGAGCAACTAAGCCTCTGTGCTGTAACTACTGAGCATACGCCCTGCAACTACTGAAACCCACGCACCTAGAGCCTGTTCTCTGCAGCAAGAGAAGCCGTGGCAATGAGGAGCCCATGCACTGCAACAAAGAGGGGTTTCTGTTCACCACAACCAGAGAAAGCCTGTGTGCAGCAATGAAGACCCATACAGCCAAAAAGTAAAATAAATAAATCTTTAGAACACTAACTCGAAATATGTACATAATGCAACCAAAGCCATAGACAGAGGTAAACTCATAGCCTTCATGCTTTCACTTAAAAATAAGAATACATGAAAATAAAGCAACTAAGTGTCTAAGAATTTAGAATATGGGCAGCACAAGAAAACCAAAAAAAAAAAAAAAAAAGGCAGTACAAAAAAATGAGGATAACGAATGAATTAGAAAATCAGCAAAATAGTAGAGTTCATTAATAAATTCATGAGCTGATTCATTGTTGGGGAGGGAGGAGTAAAATAAACAAACCTATAGAAAATCTACTTAAGAAAAAAAAGAAAAAATAGTTGATATCTGAAAAGTTTCAACAATTTGTAAAACACCTCCCCATTCCTTATTAATCTTGGTTCCTAAATTAATCCTATATGTTATATATTTGTATCTCTACCTTGCTAGTGATCAAACTAAGGATAAAAGAAATGAGACTACTTTTTAGGGTCACGCAACTAGTGAATGGTAAAACTATGATTTGAACCCAGCTCTTCTAACCTTGATGAATATTCTTTCAGTAATCTCATAGCATGCTCTTGGGATAACTTTAAGAGAGAAAGAGTGAAACATTTCATTTGTGTGTATTAGTTTTCTATAGCTGCTGTCATAAATTATCACAAACCACATGACTTAGAACAACAGAAATTTATTCAGTCAGAGTTCTGGAGGCTAGCAGCCTGAAATCAAGGTGTCAGCAGGGCCATGCTCTTCTTTCTTAAGACCGTAATGGAAATCATTCTCTCTCTTCCTAGTTTCCGGTGGTTGCTGACGGCCTTTGGTGTTTCTTGCGCTCTGATCTTTGCCTGCGTCTCACATGGCCTTCTCCATGTGTTTCCTCATGTTGTCTTCCCTCTATGTATGTGTCTCCTTTGTTTTAAGCTATAGGGTTTTGCTTTTCAAATTGACAACATTTTTTTTTTAGTATGATCTCATCTTAATTGTTTAATTGCGTCTGCAATGACTCTATTTCCAAACAAAGTCACATTCTGAGGTCCTAGGTAGATAGGAATTTTGGAAGAACACTGTGCAACTCAGGGCAATGCAGTTAGTTTTTATGATTATAGTTTAAAAAATCTTTATTGTGTCCCATCCACATAATGAATCTATGCATGCAGCCAGCCAGCCAGCCAGCCAGTGATCATTTACTGCATGTGTGCCTGTGTGCTCAGCTGTTAAGTTACGTCTGACTCTTTGCAACCCCATGGACAGTAGTCCACCAGGTTCCTCTGTCCATGGACTTCTCCAGGCAAGAATACTGAAGTGGGTTACCATTTCGTTCTCCAGGGGATCTTCTTGAACCAGGAATCGAACCCATGTCTTTTGCATTGGCAGGCAGATTCTTTACCACTGAGCCAGCTGGGAAGCCCAATCATTTACTGAGTGAGTACTTAAAATGTGCCAGGTACCTGATTACATGGCCCACACACATAAAGAAAAAGACACTTAAATCTTTAGGTGGTATTATTACGTTTTGCTAAGCTAGGAATATTCATTGAAAGGACTGATGCTAAAGCTGAAGCTCCAATACTTTTGGCCAGCTGATGAGAAGAACTAATTCATTGGAAAAGACCCTGATGCTGGGAAAGATTGAAGGCAGGAGGAGAAGGGGATGACAGAGGATGAGATGGTTTGATGGCATCACCGACTCAGTGATATGAGTTTGAGCAAGCTCTGGGAGATGGTGGAGGATAGGGAAGCCTGTCATGCTGCAGTCCATGGGGTGCAAAGAGTTGGACCTGACTGAGTGACTGAACTGAAGCTAGGGACAGATGTGAATGGTAGTCCTACTAGTCAGACCAATTAGAGTAACCATTCATATGTGCTTTAAGAGGGAGGTAAAGTGGGGAAGTTTCAGAGGATGGTGACCTGGACCCTAAAATAATATTAGTCTGGTCACACTGATCAGTGTGGCCACTATTAGAATGCCTAAGAACATCTCAGGTGTGTTTATGTGGGATGGGATGGGATGGGATGGGGTGAGAAGTAAGGGCATGGGAATGCGTTTCTAATACTTGAAGGGCTGCTAGCTAGGAGTCTGGGTCTCTTCACTGGGTCTCTGGCTCAAAGGGCCAAAGCCAATCGGTGGAAGCTACAGAGATTTGTATTTCAAATCAGTTTACAATTAAAACTAGGATTGTCTAAAGCCGACTAAGAGTGGGTGACGCTTGTACGTGCATATGGGAGATTTTTAAAATCTATTTTTTAATTGGAGGAAAATTGCTTTACAGGGTTGTGTTGGTTTCTGCTGTGTAACAGTGCAAATTGGTTATAATTATACATGTATCCCCTCCCTCTTGAGTCTCCCTCCTCTCTTCTCATCCCGCCCCCTCTAGGTCATCACAGAGTGCAGACTGGGCTCTCTGTGTTATATAGCAATCTTTAAGCAGCCACAGCTGGGAAGAGACAGCTCATCTGTTGGAGGCGCTACAGGGAGACTAGGAGGGGAGAGGATTGTGAGCAGATCTTATTACTTGTGAAGATTCTAAGCCAGGTTCTAGCTGGTGATCTCTGTTTAAAAATTGCAGAAACACATACTTTAACATTGCTATATACAAACACACTCTGTCTCTCAATATACAGTGGTTTTCATAAAATGAAGTCAATTTTTTTGTGCCAGACACTGCTGGGACCTAGCAGTTTGCACTGAAAAAGACCTGGGCCTCAGCCCCCAGGGACTCATAGTAGAGTAGGGGAGATCTAACACAAAATAGAGGCAACCAGCTATGATAAGATACTAACTCAGCTCAATAAATATTTGAAGAATGAATGATTGAGTGGTTTCCTTCCAAGAATAGTTTTTGTTGTAGTCATAGCTTTGCCTTTGGGCTTCCCTGGTGGCTCAGCAGTAAAGAATCCACCTGCAGTGCAGAAGATACAGGAGATGGTTCTCTGGCTGGGTTGGGAAAACCCCCTGGAGGAGGGCATGGCAACCCACTCCAGTATTCTTGCCTGGATATCTCATGGACAGGGGGGTCTGGTGAGCTATGGTCCTTGGGGTCGCAAAGAGTCGGACACGACTGAAGCGACTGAACACACGTGCACACGCACAGCATTGCATTTATCACAGGGTGAGCAGCCATCCCAACTTGCTGAAGCCCACGAGGTTTCTTGGGACATAGTACTTTCAGCGCTAGAGCCAGGAAAGCCCCAAGCAAACTGAGATGAGCAGGTCACACTACTTTATAGGCTTTTTAAAAACGAGGGAAGACATAAAAGCAGTTACAATAATGGCAGTAACAACAGTTCGGGGAGCAGAGAGAGGGACACACACTGTAAGGAGGAACCAGGCAGGGCTCAAAGCTTCATCACGGTGGGGACCATGTCTGTCTCAGTCAGACAGACCAGCACCCAGCCCAGTGTTTGGCACATAATCAGAGTTCAGTTGATGTTAATTCAAATGCATGAATTAATTAACATGAGTCAAAAAGCATTTGAGCCAGGCCTTGAAGGTTATGTAGTATTTTGCCCAAAGGGATGTATGTAGAAGTTTCTAAAAATAGAGAATTTGGGTATAGTAATTGGTAAATATGATTTTTAGTGGAGTCTACCATTTTCCTATGGCTATTAATATAGTTCTTGGGAAAGCCCTTGAAACAATAAGTCTATTATATTTCCTCTTCTTTTTTTTTTTTTCCATCCTGCTGACTCTCCCCCTCCTTCCTTTTTTATTTCCTTCCCTTTTCTCTGTTGGAAGAGATAATGCTTTTTGCAGAGAGGATACCACTAGGAACTCTTTCAGAGGAAGCTTAACTGGCAAATCAACTCTCCAGGAAAACAGTCTGCTTGGAAATGCACTGAGATGCAGGCGGAGCAGGAAGGATGAGATTTGGCCAAAGAAGGACAAACAGTCTGGATGGTTGGAGCAGCATGGGAGGAGGAAGAGGGAAGGACATTGTGGCTGGGTAAGGCACTTGGGGTCACCTGGTAAAGGTCCAGTTGCAGGGTCACGTGTGCCATGCACTGCTCTGCCTTGGGTCACACAGGTGTTTCCTACTGAATTCTCATAATGGAGGACAAATCATGAGCCTTCCTCCAATGAAAGAAAGAGAGATGTTTATTGATCAACTATTAAGTGCCAGGCACCATTGGGTGCTTTTATATGTCTGATCCACACACATGCATTTTGAAAGAAGACGTTAATATTATCCCCATTTTACTAGTAAAGAAACAGAGGCTTAAAGATATTTGATGATTTGCCCAAGAAGTTAACTAGTTAAACTTGGATCTGTTTGACTTTGTAACGGTGGTTTCCAACTTCTCATCTTCCTTTTATAAAAGCAGAACCTTTCCCAGCCTCCTCCCTCTTACTTCCTCCCTCTTGTCAACAGCACTGGAGCCTTCCTCACCAAATGCACCCAGTAGTCCCTTCCACTAGGCTCAGAGCACCCTGTCCTCCTTAGCAACAAGTCAGGATCGAGGTATCATTGAGACATTAAATATATTATTTCAACCTGGCAGACCCCTAAGACTTTGTGATAGTCTTTAACTTCCATTCCTTCTCAGAAATATTTCTAGCAAGCATTATTGTACTGTGACAATGTGCTTCTTAAAGGGGCATAATTACCCACAGGTGGAGCCTGGGGAATGTTATAAGCAAACAGTCAAACCATCTCTTAGAGCTCATAGCCATGATTTATTAGCAAAACAGAGAAAAACAAACACCAGATTTTAGTCCAGGAACAGTCATTACTAGCCATGTAACCTAAGTTTCTTTACTTCTTTGGACCTCACTTATATTATCTGTAAAATGAATGAATTAAACTTGCTTTGCTTCCCTTGCAAAACCATATTGAGAGATGACCTTGAGTGAAATAATACATCATAAGTCAGAAAATAAAAGAGGAAGGATGTTAGCTTTAAAATCCTTTATGAAAGGACTTTCTTGGTGGTCCAGTGGTTAAGACTTCACTTTCTAATGCAGCTGGTGCAGTTTTGACCCCTGGTGGGGGAGCTAAGATTCCCACAAAAAAGCCAAAACATGAAACAGAAAGAATATTGTAACAAATTCAATAAAGACTTTTAAAATGGTCCATTAAAAAAAAAACTTAAAAAATCATTTATGGAACAAAGGGAACAAAAATAAAACATGAAATATTTTTCTTTCTTGGTAGTTGGTCAATTTAGGTAAAAGAAATCTAGTTTATGCCAAAAAGGGGACTTTATTTGTTCAGATGAATTAAGGGCAGAGGTGGGGCCAACCTCGGAAATGGCTCAACCCGGGTCTCCAGTCCTGCCAGAAGTCCTCTCTGACTCACTGTGATTCTGCCTCATTCTCTCCTGAGCTTCAAGAGTATCCTATGTGTGCTGGGTGCCACAACTGCCCAAGCTCCAGGCTTGCCTTCCAACTTCTGCAGAGTCTTTTAATTCATGAAATATAATATATACTTTACATGTATATAATGATGTAGGTACAGTTTAGCCTTCCATTTTTCTCAGGTGGCTGTCAGAAAGGGAAAAAAGTTTTTCCCTACAACCTGAGATAGAAAAATCCCAGGGAAGCCCTGTGATTGGCCTGGGTGGGTCATGTGCTTGCCTTGGACAAATCCCTGTGACGAGGCATGAATATTACCATTGTTCTACCTCAAGTGGCCAACGGGTGGAGAAAGCACAGACATGGCTACTCTCAGTTATATTCACAAAAATGGAATTTAAGCAGTGAAAGAAAGGGGATATTTCTTTGGAAATATGGAAAGGGAATATTTCTGCAGGCTTCTGGCTTCTCTAGGATGCTCCATCTCTGGGAGCACAGGCCTGCTTGGAGTTATAAGGGGGGAATTTTGCACTGATTGCTCTTTGGATATCTTGCCATCCCTCACTTAATGTGAGTTTGGCTCAGTGTAATGTATAGTATAAGCACCTACTTGTTTCATCAAACTTAGTATAGAGAATGGAGTGAAAGGAACTGGCTCATGAATGCACTTTGACTGTGAGCTTGTAAAAATCCCAACAGAGTAAGGAAGACAGAAATTGAGTAAATGTCTGTGCTGCAGAAGATAAGTCCAGAGTACCCAGCAGCATATCACAGAGACCAAAGGATGCACGGACATCAGCGCCATCCAGGGTCATGGATGGGAGGAAGGCCTTCTCAGTAGATGGACTAGCATGTGTAATAGTTCTGGGCTCAGACCACACACAGTGGAGGAAGTCAAAGAGGGCCAGTGTGTCTTCATATGAAGAGCTAGGGGAGAGTGGCTCAAGATGAAGGAAGTAGGGGCCAGATCAGGTACTTGGA
This sequence comes from Oryx dammah, assembly GCF_014754425.2. Classification (NCBI taxonomy): domain Eukaryota; kingdom Metazoa; phylum Chordata; class Mammalia; order Artiodactyla; family Bovidae; genus Oryx; species Oryx dammah. Next base: position 85,096,461 of record NW_024070212.1, on the reverse strand, counting down.
TAAAAGCTAAATGCTAGGGTCACAGTTCTCTCTCTTTCGTCTCTTTGGCCAGGGTTGGCCTGTGATCATTCCAGAAGGCCTGTAGTCCAACACCCTGGCCTGCCTCATCCTATCATGGCATCTCCTTTAAGAGCAAAAGGAGCAATGGAGGGAGCCTCAGCATCTGGGAAACAGTTGCAGGGCAATTCTCCCTTTCAAAGAGCTAAGCTCTGCTGCTCATAGTACTTATTAATGGTAATCATCACACTGGACACCTCTATTGCCACACAGCAAGCTGACCTTCAAAGCTGCCAGGAACAATAATTACTCCTCCCAGCTCCCCTATGAACAAAGTAAATATGGGTCTGAACACGAGATGAGAAGCCATAAACTCCTGGAAATCAGATTCCTTCTCTGTGGCCTGGAGCAGAAAAAGGAATAGGCACCCCAAAGCCCCTTTTGGCTGCTGACTCTGGAAAAGGTAAGGCAGACAGAAGTAGAGAGGGACTTGTCACCTCACAGGTGAGCTGAGCAATTTTATTAGAAGGTGGGAGGTGCACTTTTATGATAGAAAGGGCTACTGAGCACTGCCCATCTAGACTTCAGATTCCCCTTTTAGGCAGAAAGAATATCAGGGTCAGGCAGCAGGTGCTGGGATGAAGGAAGGAGTTGGAGACAGCAAACTGTTTGCATGAGATGGCACTCATCTGGCGTAAAGAAGGCCAGGCTAGGTCCAACCACTTGGCTTGGTGCTGCTGGGATAGGAAAGACCAAACTCTGAAGACATTCAAGCCCTGTCTCTTGTGCTGAAACTACGACCTATTAGGTTTTCGGTGACTCAGAAAACCTTGTTCAGGTTTTGTTTGGTTCTCTGCCCCAGCCCTCTCACTCTCCCCCAAATGTACTTGTTCAGCATTCGCAGGTACTGTGCAAGGTGGTAGGGATATGACAACAGAGAAACAGGGACCCCAACTCATGAGTTGGCAGGGAAATGGATGCATGAATAAATGATTCCGGCTCAGGGTGATGTGCTTTGGGAAGGAAGTGTAGGGGATGAGGGAGTTCAGAGACAGGGCGCCCTCCCAGGTTAGAAGGACCTTGAATGTTCTCGAGAGAGGCTCAGGCAGCCTTCTAAGCTTGTCCCATTGAGTCCAGTTATCCTCTGGAAAAGAAGCCTTTCCCAATCACCTCAGCCCATGTGCAACCCAGGCCTCCTCTCCTGGAATCCTACAGCTCTGAAGGTCTGCTCTTAAAATCGTACAGGACATCACACATATACAATGGAATATTACTCAACCATTAAAAAGAATGAAGCAATGCCATTTGCAGCAACATGAATGGACCTGGTGATCATCATACTGAACAAAGTAAGTCAAACAGAGAAGTAGCCTGTGCCATCCCTTATATATGGGATCTATAAAGAACTGATATAAATGAACTTATTTACAAAATAGAAGCAGATTTAAAGATTTAAAGAATGAACTTAGGGTTGCCAGGGGGAAGAATGGGGGGAAGGGATAGTTAGGGAGTTTGGGATCAACATGTACACAGTGCTGTATTTAAAATGGATAACCAGCAAGGACCTACTGTATAGCACAGGGAACTCTGCCCAATGTTATGTGGCAGCCTGGATGGGAGGGGAGTTTGGGGAGAATGGATGCATGTATATGTATGGCTGAGTCCCGTTGGTGCTCACCTGAGACTATCACAGCATTGTTAATCAGCTATACCCCAAGATAAAATTAAAAATTAAAAAAAAAAATACTGCTGCACTTCAATAGGGGCTGCAGTGCAGGAGACTGCCTGCAATCCAGGTGACCTGCATTCAATCCCTGGGTCAGGAAGGTTCTCTGGAGAAGGAAATGGCAACTCACTCCAGTATTCTTGCCAGGGAAATCCCATGGACAGAGGAGCCTGGTGGGCTACAGCCCATGGGGTCACAAGAGTCAGACATGACTTAGGGACTAAACCACCACTGCACTTCAATAGACTTGTGTTTCAGGACATCTCTTTAGGCATGAAGTTTTATGCTCTGAAGGAGATAATGAATGGCAATAGCTATGTTCCCTTATTATGTTTGATAAGCATGTTGCAGTTTACAAAGCATGTTCGCAGCCATCACCTTATCCTAGTTTACCAAGCGAGAGCTCGTGCTCAGTAAGTCTGAGATGGGTAGCCACCTGTGTGCTCTCATGCCGATGGACAAGTCAGGGTTGGGGGTGGTGAGCATTAGCAGCTAGGGCATCCCTGTGATTTACTTCCTAAGACTTCCCATATGTGGTCCTATTCACTCTTCACACCAGTTCAGTGAGGGTGGCATCTGCCCCCATTTATAGGTGAGGGAGCCACAGCTCCCACAGGTCAAGTCGTTGACCAGCATCCCACAGCACATGGAGAATGAAGCTGGGCATTCCCCTAGCAGGGGCTTAACTCCCAGCCTCTTCTCTCTTGTCTACACCATGCTACCCTGTGTTGATCTGGGCATTCATTTCTCAATGCCAAGAATATAGAAGGAACTTAGGAAAAGTTTGATGTTCTGATTTATTAATTAGTCTTCTCTTTCTGAGCTTCCCAGATGGCTCAATGGTAAAGAATCCTCCTGCCAGGCAGGAGACAAGGGTTGATCCCTGGGTTGGGAAGATCCCTTGGAGAAGGAAGTGGCAACCCACTCTAGTATTCTTGCCTGGAAATCTCATGGGCAGAGGAGCTTGGCAGGCTGCAGTCCATAGGATCTCAAAGAGTTGGACTTGACTTTGCGACTAAGCAGGAGCAGCAGCCGCAGTTCTCTTTCTGCCTCATCTTCTTGTTCTCAGGGCAGGCTTGCAGAGGTGAGGGGAGAGAGTTTTGTCCCTGATGTCCTGACCCCACAGACACTGATGAAACATCATCCCTGACTGAACACCTGTTTTTTTTTTTTTTTTTCCCCTGCCTGGAATGCATCCAGGGAGGAATAGGATGTTAAGATGTGGGAACGTTGACTGTCCAAGGTGGATGCTTCCTTCCTGTCCCTCCTCTCCGGTCCTGAATGTCAGCTGCCCAACCACCAAGAATAACTGCCTGCCAAAACATCCCCTCTCTTGGCCAGAGCTAGGGACACGCTACCCGTTTCTCATGGGTCCCGTTTTCCCAGCATCCTTGCAGATCAGCACTCCCGGATCCATTTCATGACCTCATGGCTTCCTTTCTTATTTACCAGGGAATCTTCTGGTTGTCTTCACTCGATGCTTCTCTGCTGAGCCAGGCACGCACAGGTCTCTGGGAGTGTAGAGTTGAACACAGCCTTTGCCCTTGAGACATTCCCAGGCTAGGAGGCCTTGAACATTCCAACCAGGGTGAAACAGGTAGATGGAAGGAAGTGTGGGGCTTGCAGCTTCATGGAGGAAGAGCTCCTGAGCAGGCAGGGAAGACTTTGGGGAAACGGTCCGTGTGTGTGTGTATGTGTGTTAGTTGCTTAGTTGTGTCCAACTCTTTGCAACCCCATAGACTGTAGCCCACCAGGCCCCTCCATCCATGGGATTCTCCAGATGAGAACACTGGAGTGGGTTGCCATTTCCTTCTCCAAAAGGAACTATAGAAAGAAATTGAAGATGCTCATTCATGTCCAACTCTTTGCAACCCCATAGACTGTAGCCCACCAGGCTCCTCCATCCATGGGATTTTCCAGGCAAGAGTACTGGAGTGGGGTGCCATTGCCTTCTCCAGAGTGGTCCATGGGCTCCAGCATAAAGGATGCGCAGAGACTTTCTAGGCCAAGAGACAGAGGGAAGGGATTAGACAGAGGGGAATGTTTAACCATTCCTTGGTCCATGTGCCTTTGATAAACTACACAGATGTGTACATGAATTCTGCGGATGGCCCCTTAATATGGGAATAGCTCGTGTGCTATGCTGTGTGTGTGGCTTGGTTCCTTATTCCTGAGCACCTCTGTCACCCCTGACTAGTGTCATGGTTTCCAGTTCCCTTCTCATCTTTGAGCACTGACTCTGAACTTGTTCTATTTGAGGACATCCTTCAGAAAGTAGCAGGCAGCATGGCGCTTAAGAACAGTCTTTGGGATCTCACCAGGCCCAAGTATGAAGCATATCTTTGCCACTTATTAACTAGGAGAGCTCAGGCAAGCTTCTCTGAGCCTCAGTTTCCATATATGTAAAACAAGATGGTCATAATACCCTATCCATCTGTTTGGGGGATTTAGATCAGATCGTGAATGCCAAGGACTTAACACGGAGCCTGACAAGCACGCAATAATCATCAGCTGTGGTCATATGCAAAGTGTGGCCCAGAACCAAATATAGGTTGACCTGAAGGAGCCTAGCAGGAGCTGGATTGTTTCCTCCTGGCCCAACACGGGCCTTCTTATGCGGCCAAGGATCACGGTGGCCCTTTTGGCAGGCACGTCCCCTGCTGATTCACCCTAGTTTGCCCAGTCCCTGGAAACCTTAAGCCTCATTCTCAAGGGCTATACTGCTAACTCATGTCTCCCTAAGCATTTGCTGGAGCCATTGGTGTTAAGAAGTCTTGTCCAGGGCCTGACATTTAGGCTAGTGAAATTCTATTCTGCTGGGAGTACATTTAGCCCATCTATCAAGTCTGTCTGGAATCTTGGTTCTGACACCTAACCCTTGCTAGCCTGTTTCCTAGCAGGATTTTCCCCCTTCTCTATCCATCCAACAGCCTATGGCTAAGAAAGCTTTTTGAAATGCTGTTTTCTTCATATTCCTCTCCTGTTCAGAATCTTTCCATGATTGCAAAATAGGGCCTAACCTCCTTAGCCTGTTGCACAAAACTCTTCATGACCCAACACCAACCTACTTTTTAAATGCTTTTATTCTATTTTTCCTGCCCAAATAGGGATGATAATGATTCCTATAGCATAGGATTTTTGTGAGGATTAAGCGAGTTCATAATGGAAGAGCACTTAGAACAGGGCTTTTAAGAATTCTGAAGGATCTACAGTCTTTCGTCATTTGCAAAATAATAATTTAACCTGGCACAATTTCATGTCTGCAAGGTTAGAGACAGGATTTTATTACAGCAATCACAGTAGTTAGTATATCAGTGTTTTCTTCTTTTTTTTTTAATTGAAGCATAGTTGACTTACAATACTATATTGCTTTCAGGTGTGCAGCATAGTGATTTGATAGTTTTAGAGATTACATACCATACATAGTTACTATATCAGATATATTCTCTGTGCTGTATATTATAGCCCTGTAACTTATTTATTATATAACTTAAAGTTTATACCCCTTAATCCCCTTCACCTATTTCACCCATCCTCCCATCCTCCTCCTCTCTCGCAACCACTAGTTTGTTTTCTGTATCTGAGTCTGTTTCTGTTTTATTATATGTTTGTTTTTTTAGATTCCACATGTAAGTATAAATATACAATATTTATGTTTCTCTGTCTGACTTATTTCATTAAGCAAAGTATCCTCTAGGTCCCTCCATGTCGTCACAAGTAGCAAGATTTCTTTCCTTTTTATGGCTTAGTGATAGTCTATTGTGTGTGTGTGTGCATATATATGTGTGTGTGTGTATATGTGTGTGTGTGTGTGTGAACCCAGGTCTCTTGCATTGCAAGTGGATTCTTTACCGTCTGAGGCACCAGGGAAGCACACACACACACACACACACACACACACACACACACACACACACAC